>NC_142800.1:49303552-49372495 GCF_049724085.1 Artemia sp. Qi Xiang Cuo
CACAACACTGTTCAAATAGAACAGCCTCACAGTCTTTATAGAAAAAAACTCAGTTTTTCAATGAAATGACCAAACCCGGCTTCACCCAAATAATGTTTATTAACATTACCGTTAAGACATATTTGGAAATTAGCAAAAAACCTTTTCCACTTTGTAAATTGCTTATTGAAGATATACATCTTGCTATTTAAAGTCCACTTTGCATGCGACCCCACTTAGAATTCATATCGGATTGAAAAGCGATGGTAGATCTGATAAGGTAGCGGATGTATGCAAATGCATTAGGGCAAAAATACCAGTCTAAAAGTGCGCGTTACCTTTATTGGAGCAATTTTTTTCACTTTCGTTTTTTTCAAATATTTAGTTTTTTATTTGTCTAAATTGAATTTTGTAATTTTTGCATTTGAATGCATCTTGTTTATAATTTACGTGGTATGGTTTTTTTTTTTTGTTATATAAATGTATTATAATAATTCATTTATATACACACGAAAATTTTGTTAAGTAAATAAAATTAAATAGTTTTTAGAAACAAATTTTAATTTTTAATAATCAAAAGCTATGCGCCTGAGAAAATTTACCTTATTTTTTGAAAATAAGAATAGAAACAAAAGAAATTATGTATATACTTACAAATTCTGATTGGACTTCTATATCTGAACTCCTTGGCAAAACTTGAGGGGGGTTAAGCTCACAATCTACAGTAGCTGAATCTTCAGGCTGAGCTGAGGCATTATATAAGGCAGTCCACTCCCTTTTCAAGTTCCTTCCAGCTGATATGGAGCTAACACGGGGGTCAGAGGTCCCTGTCATTAAAAGATTCACATGCACTGGCTGGTCCGGGTCTTGTGTAGTTCTAGCATCGAATTTGATAACTGAAGGTATTGTATATTGAATTAATATAGATTATATATATCGGGCCATCTTTTCAGAAGGGGGGGGAGTGAATGTGTCAACTTCATTGAAAAAAAATGCTTTTTAGTTTTGGGAAATTTTCAATTTTTTTTTTTTTATTTTAATTTAGTGCAAAACATTTTTTTTTTTTTCAATATTTACATTCACTTTTTTTTCAAAAAAATAAAAAAAAATTTTAAAATTAAAAGATAAAAAATCAACCAATAAATTAAGCAAGGCCGGGAAGTATTTTCAAAAACACACCTAAAAAAAAAAAAAAAAAAAAAGCCGCCGTAACATAAAACCAATAGGAGAATTATTTAGTGGTTTCAGCACCAAAAAAAAAAAGGCTTCTAATTATATAATTACCCTTAGTTATAGTGTAAGGAAAGAATTTCTTCCTTAACTTAATGACAAGACAATTTCTTTTTTTTATTATAATAATGAGAAAATTTTTACTCACCAGAAATTGCTTAGAATTATCCATTTTCTATGTAAATGCTTACAAAAAATGTCAGTTGTGTTATGTTCAATAAACTATTCAAAACTGTTGAGGAATCTAATTTGGAACTTGAATATATACAAAAATAATTAGCTTCTAAAAAAGACACACCTGTTTTTCCAACAAGGATGTAACCTAAAAAAAACTTGTATGTCATGAAATAGAAATTCAGTTACTTATGTCAGAAAAAAATTGAACCAGAACGGATTATAACCAACCTGTTTGGTACGGGCACGTACGCAAAGTATATACCTTCAAGCAAATTCCACATGATATTTCAAATTACTATACCGTCTATAGAAATGATACCTCTATGATAATGACACTGGTAACCCCAATTTGTTTAAAGTACACATGCATCCCCATGCCTCAGGCGTAGGGTTGAAACCTTAATACGACCTACTACTATTAAAAGATTCGCAGGCATTGGCTGGTCTTGTGTAGTTCTAGTAGCGAATTTGATAACTGAATGTATTGTAGCTTGCATTAGTATAACTTAGCTATATCTTGCCATCTTTTCAGAAGGGGGGGTATTTCATTGGTCAAATTAATTGAAAAAAAAATTCATTTTATTTTTTTTAAAATAATTAATTTTATTTTATTAATTTAAATTATTTAAAAAAATTTTTTTTTTTAAATATAGATAAAAAATTTTTTTAAAAAAAATAAAAAAAAATTCTAAAGTAAAATTAAAAAAATAAAAAAATAAATGAATACTGTCCTTTAATTTTTTTAAAAAACATCCCTAAAAAAAAAAAAACAATTATATTGTTAAAAAAAAGAACATTATATTGATAAAAAAGTAATATTTTTTAAAAATTAATACATTAAAAAATAAAAATTTTATTATAATACAAAATTACCGATCCAAAATCTAAGAAATTTTTTTTCAAAAAAACTACTAAAAGACAAAATTATAACGATAAAAAAAAAATCAAAACTTAAATGCAGACTGGCCAGTAAGTATTTTAAAAAACTTTCATATAAAAAAAAAGACACTGATCTTTATAAAAAAGGAAACTTTTGTAACAATTAATACATTAAAAAATCAACTTTTTATTCTAACCCCAAATTACCGATCGAAAAGATAAGCAATTTTTTTCAAAAAAACATCTAAAAGACCAGTGATATTGATAAAAAATCAAACCGTAAATTTCAACCTATAAGAGAATTAGAGGTTTTTTCAGCTCCTAAAAACAACAAGCTTCTAAGTGTATAAGTATCCCTTAATTCTAGTGTAAGGAAAGAATTTCTTACTTAACTTACTGACAATTTCTTTTTAAAAATGGGAATATTTTTTACACACAAGAAAATGTTTATATTTAACATTTTTTTATTTTTAATTACAAAAAATTCTAACAAGAATAAACACGACTCGAAACTGATGGAGAAAAAAATATGGAACCAGACTATATACATAAAATAATAGGCGAGTAAAAAATAAGAGACATCGGTTTTTTGAACTAAAAAAAAATGAACTGAAATTTGAAATTGAGTCGTTCCTATAGTGTAAAGACCTGTATACCTGTTTGTACGCAAATGACCCTGGTAACCGTCCAATGCATTGAAAACTTACACACATATCTATGCCTTAGGCGTAAGTTTCCTTGTCCCTTTTCAATGCATTGTACGGTTACTACTATTGTGTAGTATGATTTTGTTCAATATCCCACTCAACATAACCTGATAGATTTTTTTTTTACATTTTATTGAACTATACTGAATCTGTTTGGGTGAAAGTGTCGGAGAAGCAAGCACGTTTGGCCCAATTATTTTTGCAGTTATGGCCCTAACTTAAAGGTGCGGGCAGGAACATACACAAAATTTTTGGGTTTCACCATCCTGTATATCTTAAGACTTCGCGATTTCCCTCTTTTTCCTGTTTGCATAACTTCACTTTCCATTATGCTTAATTCGACTTCTAACAAGCTCATTTGTACGCGCCTAATTGAGCCATTCAGGGTAACCTCAAAAAACAAAATTGTTTTTTTTGTATTATTGAGGCGATCGAGGTTTTTTACAGTCGAAGTACTAGCAATTTGGCAAAGATCTAATTCGACAGAACTATCAAATTGCGTATACCCTGCAGAGAAATGAAGTTTAGTGATGTGTTCTCGCTAATTGAATTAATTACTTACTATTTGTTTTTAGGAATTCAGAAAAAAGAAAAGAGAAAAGCCGTGATGCAGCTCGTTGTCGAAGAAGTAAAGAATCGGAAATATTTACTGATTTGGCCAATACTCTACCTGTTCCTAGTAATGTTATCAATCACATGGACAAAGCATCAGTGATGCGTCTGGCAATCGCCTATCTGAAAATCAGGCATATACTTGGAACAGGTAAAATGCCCAACCTGTTTTTTTTCTTATAAAGTTAAAGCTGTTGTTGGCCTTTTCAGAACCTGTAACATTTTTGCCCTCATTACAGTAATATTGTCCGTCGTATAATTCATGCTTTTTTGTGACTTTGGCCATAAACAGTTTTTACAGTATTTGCGAAAGAAAAAGATGGATCTATACCAGAAATACTGGTTACCTGTGAAACTGTAATTCTGAATACCATTTAGGTCTATAAATCACAAGTTGAGACTATTGTTGTACTAAAGGCCGAATGAAATACAAGAAACACGAATAAATCGAATCATAAGCAATGTCCGTATGACTCAAGGTGTCAGTATGGTCGTTAAATTCCTATTAAAAATGACGTGTCAATTTTCCGGCAATTGATTTGATAAGTTGCGCTATTTATTGGGCACTATCCTACTCCTCGCACATGTAAACGACGAACAGTGCATATTTGATAGAACTAGTCTTATAGAGCAGTGGTCCTCAAACTTATGTAGACACTACCCCTTTTTACCCACAGTACATGTTTATATCCCTTCTCAGTTACCCGTACTAAGTAAACTATATCTAAAATATAAATAAAATTGCCAGTTCTAGAGTTAAAGTCTTTTTTTGTTGGCCGGCCACGTGTCCCCTAAAAATTGCTGCGTACCCCCAGGGGGTACGCGTACCATAGTTTGAGAACCACTTATAGAGGATGGAGGTAGAGATGACATAAGCGGGCTATTTTTAATCATATATATGGAGTTGAAAAAAAAAAATAAAGAAAAAAAAGATTAAAAATGAGAATCGAGAGAATATAATTGAAAATAGAATCTCAGTAGGCCCAACCAGAATCTTTCGGGGGACGTAATGGTGTTCCTCTTGGCCGACCTTAGCAAGTTGTGAAAGCCCGTAGCTCTGTAGGATAGTGACAGATAGATTACAATCAGGTTGTGTGCCGATTCAAATAATATCTTGTATGGAAGCTGGCGTTTATCCCCCCCCCCTCCCTATGGAACTCTCCCCCGGAAAATACCCCCTGTGGGTGGTGGTTTCCAATCACTTTTGACTTGTAAAAAAAGGACTCCTCCGAAGTTCCGAAGTTTCTGTTACCATAAGGTGGAGATGGGGATGAGGAAGGGGCATTCCCCTTCCTACATGTAATGAATTCTGCTCATTTTGGGGTTTAATGTTACCCTTTACTTTCATAATAACAGCGTAGACAAGAAATATTCCCAGAAATCAAGAGGGATTAAATATCAATTCCACCTTTTTGGTATGTTTTAAAGTTTTTTTATACTCCTCCCGAAAAAATAACCCCCTAAAAAAAGTCCTGGATACGGCCCCGGGGATTATATATCAATTTCTACTTCCACCCTCCGCTTCTTTCTCCCTTAGAACTAATTCTGTATTTGTTTGGCTAGTTAGGGAAGGAGGGAGATGCTTCAAAGGGTGCATTTTAATGCCTAAATATTCTAATTCTCATTGAGCCTTGAGATAAATATAGAATTAAGCACTATCAATTGATAGTGCTTTAATCAATTGATTGATGGAAGCTTTTGATCAAAATGATTGACCGTCTAGGGTGTCCTTTAGTTCTAAGAGAGAGGCAAGGGGAGGTTGGAGGTAGAAATTGGTGTACAGTTTTCAGGGCCGTTTTTAGGGGGATTAATTTTTGGGGGGGGGGGGGCAAAAACTTTAAGAAACGCATCAAAAATCCGAAATTGATATTTAATCCCTCTTGATTTCTGGGAATATTTCTTGTCTACGCTGTTATTATAAAAGTAAAGAGTAACACTAAATCCCAAAATGAGTAGAATTTAATCCGTATAGAAGGGGGACTGCCCCTTCCTCATCCCCACCTCCGTCTAATGGTTGTAGAAACTTAGGAGGATGCTTGTTCGATCAGAAATTGAGAGTTCTAGTCCTTTTTTAACAGTCAAAAGTTAATGGAAACCAACGAGCCGCGGGACGGCGGGGGGGGGGGGGGGATTTTCCGCGGGGTAAACGCCTAGACCCATCCTGCATGCCTCTTGCTCGTGTACGCTCTTCGTCGTTTATTTATGTGGTTAATCTGTAGATTATAGTTCCATTTGTCGGTATTGATTTGGATAATGCTTTGCACAGCAATACATGGGGGCGGAATTCAGCTGAATTTTCTAAGCGAAATATAATTTATTCATTACAGTAAGATAGCAACTTATTGTACACATAAGGAATAAGGTTAATCCCCCCAAGATCTAGTTGAATAACTATCTAGGAATATTTTAATAAATTTAGATAAGACGCTTTTGATGCTCCCCACTCGTACAATTTTGACTGTTCGATTGCATTTAAATTCACATGAAACCTCAGTGGCTACGTTGGGCCTTGGTTCGGCCGAACAGTATAAAGTCAATGAAATCATTCACTAAGAAAAGTTGACTTGGTGGATTTGAGACAAAATCCGACGCAAATTTACCGTATAGAGGAACGGTAAGAAATTGAATGATTAAAGCAAAGACGGACAGTTTTTCACCATATCATATTGCAACTACAAAAACAAATATGGGTACTTCTGCATTATACGGTACCCATGAAAGAAGTCAAGTTTGGTTAATACTAATAAAATATGATAAAATAGGATGAATATATAATAGTTTAGAAGCAAATTTGGGCTATTTATTTGCACATTATGGGCGGGGGTGGGGGGTAAAGCATAGCATATATTAAATACGTAACCTAACCTGGGTACCTCCCCCCCCTAAACCCAAAAAAAAACAACAGTTTAAATATCGTAAACGCAATTAGCAATCTCTTGCAAATACCCGTCTGACGGTTTCCATTAGTAGTTCCTTATACAGTATATAGCGGTGGGTACCATAAAATGCATAAGCACCCAAATATGTTAACAAGAGGCCTAATAGGGTCCCAGTAATCTCAATCAGTTGCTGTTTTACTTTTAGCATCTCCGTCTTCAAGCGGGTACTTATCATCTTGACCTTACTGATTGCTGAGAATCTACTGCGCTTCTCTTATTAAGCACGATTTCTTCGATTTCTTTGTTTCGAACGCAAATAATGCTAATTTTGTCTTTTTATGCTGTTTCTCTAGCCCTTTTCAACGTTCTAAAATATAATATAAGGAGGCTACAATATCTGAACTGATAGTAAATCAATGTTTGTTGTTTTAAGAAGCTATCGAATCAGAGGCAACGCTGTAGCGTTGCCTATAGTAAAGGTCTTGCGCCTCCAATGTTTTATTATTACTATTTTTTTCCCCAGAGGCACTTCATACGGAAGGGGTCGTCTTAGAAACTTCAAAGGGGGCTCATTCGATTGGAAATCGAGAGTTCTAGTGCCCTTTTAAATAGTCGAAAGGGACGGGAGGGAACCAAACCCCCCACCCCACACGCCCACCAATCACCCCCAAAAAACCAATCCAAAATTTGAGATAGCTATTTTGTTCAGCGTAGTCGATTTCCTGATAGAAAATATATTTTTGAGGGGGACACTCCCCCACAACCCTCAGGGCAAGGATTTTAAGTTATGCCCTGGGGGCATATAAGTAGTATGTTACCTTATATTTTGCCAAGGCCCCCGTACCAAACAGGTTTTTCTGGTAGGTAAACATTTCTACATGTCATTACACCTTTCAAAGAGACGGGTGTTCTATTGTGACATCGATTTTTTGGAGGTCAAACTCGTGAATACATGTTTATTTATTTTTTTTTTTTTTAACCGGTATTTTTTCAATGAAGTCCATAGAACTTTGCATAAACCCGTGAATGTAGGACTGAAAGTCCAATTACTAATCAATTTAGTGTGACCGCCATTTTTTGATCTGGTTAAGCGGGTATAATCTGGTTTGGTTTGTTATTGCGAGAGGATTACTCAATTTACATCTTAGTGTTAACTGGGCAATGACTAAAGGAACATTTGAAGGTGGAGAAAAAAAAAAGGGTAATTAGAGATTGGATAATTTTAACAAGAAATGACCGAAAAGTGTTTTGGAGGAGATGGAATGAATGTGTATTGTCTAATACACAAGTGATAATTTGCAAAGTGTTGACAGTTTCAAAAAGTTTAGAAATCAAAAAAATTAACATGAAATGGCTGAAAAGAGTTTCTAGGGAGTTGAGTTGCACGAGGGTTGACTTGCACGTGGGTTCAGTTACATCCGGAGTCAAGTACCCGGGGCTGAGTTCCCGGGGGGCGACTAGCAAAGAGGTGCAGTGGTCCGAGGGTGTGGTGAGCCCGAGAGTCATGTCCCGGGGGGGTTCCGGTGCCCGGGGCGTATCCCTTTTTCGAAAATCGGGCTCCCTGTTTTCAAAATCCCTTTTTCTTCTAAGGCTTGGATTAGTTGGTGGCTAGATATTAAACGTAATGAAATTTATATAATTGCAATCTGCATAAAAAGCCAATTCTTGTCAATTGTTATCAAAATTCTATTTTTGAGTTTTGGTTACAATTGAGCTAAGTCGCTCCTTCATTACAATTTAACACTATGAACTATTTGATAAAACTTATTGGGCTAACGTCCTATTTTAATTAATCCTCTAGCAAGCCGTAGTTTTTAAAGCACGATTCGCGCTATTAAAGCTTAGTATTTCTGAGTCCAGTTGATCTGTGCACCATTTTAGAAAATTCTTCTTTTTGGGGGGAAGCTTTTGGTTCCTTTACGTGTACGTAAAGGACTGAAATACCCTTACAGGAACTAGAACTTTTTATATTCCGGGAAAATATTCACAAGTATGGTATTACTTTTTCTATCTTCCACTGAAAAATTTTGAATTGAACTTAAAATTTCTTTATGTCTTTGTGAAATAAAGAACTTAAGTGGAAGATTTTTATTTTCTCTGGATAAATTAGAATTGAATTGTGTTCTTTGGTAAAATTCAGTAGAGAACTTGAACTTTCCTTGACTTCGTTGTGAAAATTTTAAATTGAACTTTAAATTTTTTCATCTCTTTGAAAAAAGTCGGAACTGAATTTAAGAAAATTTAGAATTAAAGTGAAACTTTCTATCTTCATAGAAAATAATCACAATAAGAGTATAACTTTTACTATTTTCTATGGAAAAAATAGAACTGAACTTTGAATTTGTTATGTGTTAGTGAACATAAAACTGACATGGAAGCTTCACCTACGAAATACTAAGAAACCTTAGCTCAGAAAAGTCTGAAATATCCAACTACTCATCCCAAACTAGAATTTCCAGTCAAATGAGCCCTCTTAGAATATTTTGGTACCACTAGGTCGATAGACCAACAATATTTAAATTCTTGATTATGTAATTCAGTCACTTTTACAGAAACTGTACATTTTTGTTACCAAATTCTGGTCTAGATTTCATTTTTACAGAAACTGTACATTTTTCTTACCAAATTCTGGTCTAGATTTACATTTGATTAGGGAAGCTGTAAGAAAACTTGCTAGTTCGAAGTTCTTTGGTAAAATTCAGTAGGGAACTTGAACTTTTCTTCACATCATTGAGAAAATTTAAAATTGAACTAGAACTTTTTATCTTACGGGAAAATATTCACAAGTATGGTATTACTTTTTCTATCTTCCACTGAAAAATTTAGAATTGAACTTTAAATATCTTTATGTCTTTGTGAAATAAAGAACTTAAGTGGAAGATTTTTATTTTATATGGATAAATTAGAATTGAATTGTGTTTTTTGGTAAAATTCAGTAGGGAACTTGAACTTTCCTTGACTTCGTTGAGAAAATTTTAAATTGAACTTTAAATTTTTTGATCTCTTTGAGAAAAGTCGGAACTGAATTTAAGAAAATTTAGAATTAAAGTGAAACTTTCTATCTTCATAGAAAATAATCACAATAATAGTATAACTTTTCCTATCTTCTATGGAAAAATTAGAACTGAACTTTAAATTTCTTATGTGTTGGTGAACTTAAAACTGACGTGGAAGCTTCACCTACGAAATACTAAGGAACCTTAGCTCAGAAAAGTCTGAAATATCCAACTACTCATCCCAAACTAGAATGTCCGTTCAAACGAGCCTTCTTGGGATATTTTGGTACAACAAAGTCGATATACCAAAAATATTTAAATTCTGGATTATGTAATCCAGTCACGTTTACAGAAATTGTAAATTTTTGTTACCAAATTATGGTCTAGATTTCATTTTTACAGAAACTGTACATTTTTCTTACCAAATTTTGGTCTATATTTACCCTTGATTAGGGAAGCTGTAAGAAAACTTACTAGTTCGAAGTTCTTTAGTGAAATTCAGTAGGGAACTTGAAATTTTCTTCACTTCATCGAGAAAATTTTAAATTGAACTAGAACTTTTTATCTTCTGGGAAAATATTCACAAGTATGGTATTACTTTTTCTATCTTCCACTGACAAATTTAGAATTGAACTTTAAATTTCTTTATGTCCTTGTGAAATAAAGAACTTAAGTCGAAGATTTTTATTTTCTCTGGATAAATTAGAATTGAATTGTGTTCTTTGGTAAAATTCAGTAGGGACCTTGAACTTTCCTTGACTTCGTTGTGAAAATTTTAAATTGAACTTTAAATTTTCTCATCTCTTTGAGAAAAGTCGGAACTGAATTTAAGAAAATTTAGAATTAAAGTGAAACTTTCTATCTTCATAGAAAATAATCACAATCATAGTATAACTTTTCCTATCTTCTATGGAAAAATTAGAACTGAACTTTAAATTTTTTATGTCTTGGTGAACTTAAAACTGACGTGGAATCTTCACCTACGAAATACTAGGATACCTTAGCCCGGAAAAGTCTGAAATATGCAACTAATTATCCCAAACTAGAATTTACAGTCAAATGAGCCCTCTTGGGATATTTTAGTACAACTAGGTCGACAGATCAAAAATATTTTGATTACACACACGCAAAAACTCACACTTACACACACACAGAATATAAACTTACACACACACACACACACACACACACACACACAAAAACTTACACAAACACAAAAACATCTTTGCTAGAAAACTACTCTACGTGAACCTAGATCAACCCAAGAAAAAAGTTTTTGTCACTCTACTATGTTTATCGCTAGACATAGCCTTACAGAAGATTTAAGTTTGAACAATTATTCTTTATTATTTCACTTAATGTTTGATTTAGTCTAGTAGCTCTTTACTTTTAGTTGAAAAATGTCCTCTTGTGGGTTGTGGAAAAAAAAAGTTTTTTGTCACTAATAAGTCTATCGCGTAAGGAACAACACCGCTGAATCTGAAGATCTGATTTACATTCAGATTTACTGACTTTTGGGGGGGGGTGTTTCTCCCTTTTTCGAAAATCAGGCTCCCTGTTTTCAAAATCCCCTTTTCTTCTGAGGCTTGGAGCATTTGGTGGCTAGATATTAAACGTAATGAAATTTATATAATTGCAATCTGCATAAAAACGAACTTGAACTTTCCTTGACTTCGTTGAGAAAATTTTAAATTGAACTTTAAATTTTTTCATATCTTTGAGAAAAAGTCGGAACTAAATTTAAGAAAATTTAGAATTAAAGTGAAACTTTCTATCTTCATAGAAAAAAATCACAATCATAGTATAACTTTTCCTATCTTCAATGGAAAAATTAGAACTGAACTTTAAATTTTTTATGTCTTGGTGAACTTAAAACTGACGTGGAAGCTTCACCTACGAAATACTAGGAAACCTTAGCTCAGAAAAGTCTGAAATATCAAACTACTCATCCCAAACTAAAATTTCCAGTCAAATGAGCCCTCTTAGGATATTTTGGTACCACTAGGTCGATAGACCAAAAATATTTAAATTCTTGATTATGTAATTCAGTCACTTTTACAGAAACTGTACATTTTTGTTACCAAATTCTGGTCTAGATTTCATTTTTACAGAAACTACATTTTTCTTACCAAATTCTGGTCTAGATTTACCTTTGATTAGGGAAACTGTAAGAAAACTTGCTAGTTCGAAGTTCTTTGGTAAAATTCAGTAGGGAACTTGAACTTTTCTTCACTTCATTGAGAAAATTTAAAATTGAACTAGAGCTTTTTATCGTCTTTGAAAATATTCACAAGTATGGTATTACTTTTTCTATCTTCCACTGAAAAATTTAGAATTGAAATGTAAATTTATTTAAGTCCTTGTGAAATAAAGAACTTAAGTGGAAGATTTTTATTTTCTATGGTTAATTTCGAATTGAATTGTGTTCTTTGGTAAAATTCAGTAGGGAACTTGAACTTTCCTTGACTTCATTGAGAAAATTTTAAATTGAACTTTAAATTTTTTCATCTCTTTGACAAAAGTCGGAACTGAATTTAAGAAAATTTAGAATTAAAGTGAAACTTTCTATCTTCATAGAAAAAAATCACAATAATAGTATAACCTTTTTTATCTTCCATGGAAAAAATAGAGCTGAACTTTAAATTTTTTATGTGTTAGTGAACTTAAAACTGACATGGAAGCTTCACCTACAAAATACTAAGAAACCTTAGCTCAGAAAAGTCTGAAATATCCAACTACTCATCCCAAACTATAATTTCCAGCCAAATGAGCCCTCTTACGATATTTTGGTACCACTAGGTCGATAGACCAAAAATATTTTGAATACACACACGCAAAAACTCACACATACACACACACAGAAACTTACACACACACATAAAAACTTACACACACACACACACAGACACACACAAAAACTTACACACACACACAAAAACTTACACACACACAAAAACATCTTTGCTAGAAAACTACTCTACGTGAACCTAGATCAATCCCAAGAAAAAAGTTTTTGTCACTCTAATAAGTTTATCGCTAGACATAGCTTTACAGAAAATTTAAGTTTGAACAATTATTCGTTATTATTTCACCTCATGTTTGATTTAGTCTAGTAGCTCTACTTTTAGTTGAAAAATGTCCTCTTATGGGTTGTGGGAAAAAAAAAGTTTTTTGTCACTCTAATAAGTCTATCGCGTAAAGAACAACACCGCTGAATCTGAAGGTCTGATTTACATTCAGATTTATTGACTTTTTGGGGGGGTTCGTTTCTCCCTTTTTCGAAAATCAGGCTCCCTGTTTTCAAAATCCCTTTTTCTTCAGAGGCTTGGAGCCTTTGGTGGCTAGATATTAAACGTAATGAAATTTATATAATTGCAATCTGCATAAAAACCCAATTCTTGTCAATTGTTATCAAAATTCCATTTTTGAGTTTTGGTTACAACTGAGCTAAGTCGCTCCTTCATTACAATTTAACATTGAACTATTTGATCAAACTTATTGGGCTAACGTCCTATTTTTAATTAATCCTGTAGCAAGCCGGAGTTTTTGAAGCACGATTCACGCTATTAAAGCTTAGTATTTCTGAGTCCAGTTGGAATGTGCACTATTTTAGAAAATTCTCTTTTTGGGGAAGCTTTTGGTTCCTTTACGTGTACGTAAAGGACTGAAATACCCTTAGAGACGTCTTCTTTTCTTCAATATATTTGCTTACTTGGCTATTCAGCGTAAGCAGCTAATTTATGGCAAATCCAAGGAAGAATTTTTTTCTGTAACGCTTTCTGGGTTTCATTACGAAAGTAACGTTCCTCGCAAAAACATAAGTTGTTCCCACAAAGGATTTTCGTTCTTAATTATAAAAAAAAAAAAAAAAAAAACATTTTCCACAAAATAAGTTTTTAAAATAAAAGTAAATAATTCCATTAAACAAAAAATTAGCAAAATTAACATCAAATAATCTACCAATCGTGAAACTGACACAAATCAGCATCGATAAATAAATGAAACCCAAAATGAACAGAAATTACAATAATTAACCGAGTCAAACTCAAAACGAGCAGAAATCACTCTAATAAGTCTATCGCGTAAGCAACAACATCGCTGAATCTGAAAGTCTGATTTACATTCAGATTTATTGACTTTTTGGGGGGTGTTTCTCCCTTTTTCGAAAATCAGGCTCCCTGTTTTCAAAATCCCTTTTTATTCTGAGGCTTGGAGCATTTGGTGGCTAGATATTAAACGTAATGAAATTTATATAATTGCAATCTGCATAAAAACCCAATTCTTGTTAATTGTTATCAAAATTCCGTTTTTGAGCTTTGGTTACAATTGAGCTAAGTCGCTCCTTCATTACAATTTAACACTATGAACTATTTGATAAAACTTATTGGGCTAACGTCCTATTTTTAATTAATCCTGTAGCAAGCCGGAGTTTTTGAAGCACGATTCACGCTATTAAAGCTTAGTATTTCTGAGTATTATTACGAGAATCATACGGGAGAGGAATCTATATCTTGGGGATTAAAAGTAATTAAAACTTCTTCCTATCAGATTCAAACGCTTAATAGCCCAAGCTTATGTGACTCAAATTTCTCTATAGAGTGCTAACGTGTATCTGTTGAAATAATTCAAGTCCAGTTTCAGAATTCCTATCAAGTCGAACAGTAAAGCAAAAACAAAAAGAGAAAAAAAAACCCTAATTTTAGACAGTTTTTTGGGAAACAAGGTGAAAGTAAAGTGCAACTCGTATAAATGAAATCTGAAGCAAACAAACACTATAATAATTAACCAAGTCAATCTCAAAACGAGCAGAAATTAACATAAGCTGGACACTAAACTCCATTTGCCTTCCAAAGACACGAACAAACTTTGCACTTTACTGAAAAAATACAAATGGTTTTACTTTTACACCTTTAATAATTCAAATGACATTAACATTTTGATTACTAGAGGTTTTATTGACGTTACGTGCCTATTAATTGGAATTTAACACCTAAGCGCACTTGCAAAATCACTGCACTAGTGTTTTGGATTTGCCAAGATTTAAATGTTAAGAGTTTATGTCATTTTTTAAGGTTAATTTAGACGAGGTTTCATGGCCCGCCATGTAACCTCGTCTAAATTAAACTTAAAAAATGAAATAAAATTCTGTCGACATTGCATATTTTACTGAAGTTCACGCGCGCTTACATAGGCTATCCAAACCTATGATCCCACATACACAGACGCAGCCCAGCGTTGTGAACTGTTTCGAGAATATTACAACTGCGCACAGTTTGGTGGAAATGTTCAAACTGTTGTCGGACCTATGCAAATTGCGTTGTGCTCCAAGATGCCCACTAAGTCTATCATTCTCAGTGAGGGCAACCTTTGTTTTGTGTGTGTTTGTGTGTGTAAAACCTATAATTTTCACCTTTTTCTTCATTAAGTATCAATTACTTCAAGAAATTAATTCTACATTTTTGCAAATAGGAGCTTGAAACTTTCGAAGTAGGGTTATTGGTTTTTAGAGTTTCGGTTACTATTGAGTCGTGTCGCTCCTTACTTACAGTTCGTTAGAACAAACACAAAAATGTTATCACTCTTAACATCTAAATCTTGGCAAATCCAAAACACTAGTGCAGTGATTTTGCAAGTGCGCTTAGGTGTTAAATTCCAATTAATAGGTACGTAACGTCAATAAAACCTCTAGTAATCAAAATGTTAATGTCAGTTGAATTATTAAAGGTGTAAAAGTTAAACCATTTGTATTTTTTCAGTAAAGTGCAAATTTTGTTCGTGTCTTTGGAAGGCAAATGGAGTTAAGTGTCCAGCTTATGTTAATTTCTGCTCGTTTTGAGATTGACTCGGTTAATTATTATAGTTTTTGTTCGCTTCAGGTTTCATTTATACGAGTTGCACTTTACTTTCACCTTGTTTCCCAAAAAACTGTCTAAAATTAGGGTTTTTTTTTATCTTTTTGTTTTTGCTTTAATGTTCGACTTGATAGGAATTCTGAAACTGGACTTGAATTATTTCAACAGATACACGTTAGCACTCTATAGAGAAATTTGAGTCACATAAGCTTGGGCTATTAACCGTTTGAATCTGATAAGAAGAAGTTTTAATTACTTTTAATCCCCAAGATATAGATTCCTCTCCCGTATGATTCTCGTAATAATACTCAAAAATACTAAGCTTTAACAGCATGAATCGTGCTTCAAAAACTCCGTCTTGCCACAGGATTAATTAAAAATAGGACGTTAGCCCAATATGTTTTATCAAATAGTTCAAAGTGTTAAATTGTAATGATGGAGCGACTTAGCTCAATTGTAACCAAAGCTCAAAATGGAATTTTGATAACAATTAACAAGAATTGGGTTTTTATGCAGATTGCAATTATATAAATTTCATTACGTTTAATATCTAGCCACCAAATGCTCCAAGCCTCAGAAGAAAAAGGGATTTTGAAAACAGGGAGCCTGATTTTCGAAAAGGGAGAAACACCCCCAAAAAGTCAATAAATCTGAATGTAAATCAGACTTTCAGATTCAGCGATGTTGTTCCTTACGCGATAGACTTATTAGAGTGATTTCTGCTCGTTTTGAGTTTGACTCGGTTAATTATTGTAATTTCTGTTCATTTTGGGTTTCATTTATTTATCGAGGCTGATTTGTGGCAGTTTCACGATTGGTAGATTATTTGATTTTATTTTTGCTAATTTTTTGTTTAATGGTGTTCTTTACTTTTCTTTGAAAAACTGATTTTGTGGAAAAAGTGTTTTTTTTTTGTTTTTGTTTTTTAATTAATAAAAAAAATACTTTTGTGGGAGCAAATTGTGTTTTTGCAAGGAACGTCATCTTTGTAATGAAAACCAGAACGTGCTTCAAAAAAAAATTCTTCCCTGGATTTGTCATAAATTTGCTGCTTACGCTGAATAACCAAGTAAGAAAATATATCGAGGAAAAGAAGACGCCTGTAAGGGTATTTTAGTCTTTTGCGTTCACGTAAAGTAACCAAAAGCTTCCCCAAAAAGAGAATTTTAGAAAATAGTGTATAGGTCAACTGGAATCGGAAAGACTAATCTTTAACAGCGTGAATTATGCTTCCATAATTGCGGATTCTTCCAAAATTAATTAAAAATAGGACATTAGCCCAATAAGTTCGATCACATTGTTAATAGTGTTATATTGTAATGAAGAAGCGAGTTAGCTCAGTTGTAACCAAAACTCAAAAATGGAATTTTGATAACAATTGATAAGAATTGGGTTTTTATGCAGATTGCAATTATATAAATTTCATTACGTTTAATATCTAGCCACCAAATGCTCCAAGCCTCTGAAGAAAAAGGGATTTTGAAAACAGGGAGCCTGATTTTCGAAAAAGGGAGAAACGAACCCCCCAAAAAGTCAATAAATCTGAATGTAAATCAGACCTTCAGATTCGGCGGTGTTGTTCCTTACGCGATAGACTTATTAGAGTGACAAAAAACTTTTTTTTTCCCACAACCCATAAGAGGACATTTTTCAACTAAAAGTAGAGCTACTAGACTAAATCAAACATGAGGTGAAATAATAACGAATAATTGTTCAAACTTAAATTTTCTCCAAAGCTATGTCTAGCGATAAACTTATTAGAGTGACAAAAACTTTTTTCTTGGGTTGATCTAGGTTCACGTAGAGTAGTTTTCTAGCAAAGATGTTTTTGTGTTTGTGTAAGTTTTTGTGATTGTAAGTTTTTTTTTTTTTTTTTTTTTGGTTTTTTTTTTTTTTTTTGTTTTTTTGTGTGTGTGTAATTTTGTATGTGTGTGTAAGTGTCTGTGTTTGTGACTGTGTGAGTTTTTCAATTTGTGTAATAAAAATATTTATTGGTCTGTCGACCTAGTGGTACCAAAATATCCCAAGAGGGCTCATATGACTGTAAATTCTAGTTTGGGATGAGTAGTTGGATATTTCAGACTCTTCCGAGCTAAGGTTTTTTAGTATTTCGTAGGTGAAGCTTCCACGTCAGTTTTAAGTTCACCAAGACATAAGAAATTTAAAGTTCAGTTCTAATTTTTCCATAGAAGATAGGAAAAGTTATACTATTATTGTGATTATTTTCTATGAAGATAGAAAGTTTCACTTTAATTCTAAATTTTCTTAAATTCAGTTCCGACTTTTCTCAAAGAGATGAAAAAATTTAAAGTTAAATTTAAAATTTTCTCAACGAAGTCAAGGAAAGTTCAAGTTCCCTGCTGAATTTTACCAAAGAACACAATTCAATTCTAATTTATCCAGAGAAAATAAAAATTTTCCACTTAAGTTCTTTATTTCACAAAGACATAAAAAAATTTAAAGTTCAATTCTAAATTTTTCAGTGGAAGATAGAAAAAGTAAAACCATACTTGTGAATATTTTCACGGAAGATAAAAAGTTCTAGTTCAATTTTAAATTTTCTCAATGAAGTGAAGAAAAGTTCAAGTTCCCTACTGAATTTTACTAAAGAACTTCGAACTAGCAAGTTTTCTTACAGCTTCCCTAATCAAGGGCATATATAGACCAGAATTTTGTAAGAAAAATGTACAGTTTCTTTAAAGATGAAATCTAGACCAGAGTTTGGTAACAAAAATGTACAATTTCTGTAAACGTGAATGGATTACATAATTCAGGATTTAAATATTTTTTGTCTATCGACTTAGTTGTATTAAAATATCCCAAGAGGGCTCATTTGACTGGAAATTTTAGTTTGGGATGAGTAGTTGGATATTTCAGACTTTTCTGAGCTAAGGTTTCTTAGTATTTCGTAGGTGAAGCTTCCATGTCAGTTTTAAGTTCACTAACAAATAAAAAATTTAAAGTTCAGCTCTAATTTTTCCATATAAGATAGGAAAAGTTATACTATTATTGTGATTATTTTCTGTGAAGATAGAAAGTTTCACTTTAATTCTAAATTTTCTTAAATTCAGTTCCAACTTTTGTTAAATAGATGAAAAAATTTAAAGTTCAATTTAAAATTTTCTCAACGAAGTTAAGGAAAGTTCAATTTCCCTACTGAATTTTACCAAAGAACACATTTCAATTCTAATTTATCCAGAAAAAATAAAAATCTTCCACTTCAGTTCTTTATTTCACAAAGACATAAAGAAATTTAAAGTTCAATTCTAAATTTTTCAGTGGAAGATAGAAAAAGTAATACCATACTTGTGAATATTTTCACGGAAGATAAAAAGTTCTAGTTCCTGTAAGGGTATTTCAGTCCTTTACGTACACGTAAAGGAACCAAAAGCTTCCCCCAAAAAGAGAATTTTCTAAAATGGTGCACATTTCAACTGGACTCAGAAATACTAAGCTTTAATAGCGTGAATAGTTCTTTAAAAACTCCGGCTTGCTACAGAGTTAATTAAAAATAGGACGTTAGCCCAATAAGTTTTATCAAATAGTTCATAGTGTTAAATTGCAATGAAGGAGCGACTTAGCTCAATTGTAACCAAAACTCAAAAATGGAATTTTGATAACAATTGACAAGAATTGGGTTTTTATGCAGATTGCAATTATATAAATTTCATTACGTTTAATATCTAGCCACCAAATGCTCCAAGCCTCAGAAGAAAAAGGGATTTTGAAAACAGGGAGCCTGATTTTCGAAAAAGGGATACCCCCCGTGCAACTGAACCCCCCATGTAACTGAACCCCTGTATTACCGAAACCCCGTACAACTGAACCTCCGTGCTACTCGACCCCATTTAACTAATCCCCGTGTAACTGAATCCGTATGTAACTGAACCCTCGTGCAAGTCAACCCTCGTGCAACTCAACTCCCTCAAAACACTTTTCTGCCATTTCTTGTTAATTTTTTGTAATTTCTAAACTATTTAAACTTGACAACACTGTGCAAATCATCACTTGTGTATTATACAGTACACATTCATTCCATCTCCTCCAAAACACTTTTTGGTCATTTCTTGTTAAAATTATCCAATCGCTAATGACCCCCTTTTTTTCTTCACCTCCAAATGTTCCTTTAGTCATTGCCCAGTTAACACTAAGATGTAAATTGAGCAATCCTCTCGCAATAACAAACCAAACCAGATTATACCCGCTTAACCAGATCAAAAATGGCGGTCAAACTAACTTGATTAGTAATTGGACTTTCAGTCCTACATTCACGGGTTTCTGCAAAGTGCTATGGACTTCATTGAAAAAATACCAGTAAAAAAAAAATAATAAAAAATAAACATGTATCCATGAGTTTGACCTCCAAAAAATCGATGTCACAATAGAAAACCTTATACTTTGCCTTGGCAAAGTATAAGGTAACATACTACTCATATAAGGTTTTTATAGAAGGCGTTGTCGAAGAAACTTAAAAAAAGGCTCATTCGATTGGAAATTCAAAGGGCTAGTGCCGTTTTTAATAGTCAAAAGTGATTGGAGGGCAACTAGCCCCCCACTTACTCCCACCTTTTCCCCAAACACATCCAATCAAAATTTTGAGATAGCCATTTTGTTCAGCGTAGTTGATTTCCACATAGGAAATATATTTTTGAGGAGGATACTCCCCCACAACCCTCAGGGCAAGGGTTTTAAGTTATGCCCTAGGGGCATATAAGGTTTTTATAGAACGTGTTGTTGTAGAAACTTCAAAAAGGCTCATTCGATTGGAAATTGAAAGGGATAGTGCCCTTTTTAATAGTCGAAAGTGATTGGAGGGCAACTAGCCCCCCCCCGCCCCTCATTCCCCCAAATATATCCAATAAAAATTTTGATATAGCCATTTTGTTAAGTGTATTTCATTTCAAATTATAAAATATGTGTCTGAGAAGGCCAATCCCGCACAACCCTCAGGGCATAGGATTTAAGTAATACCTTGGGGGTATATAAGGTTTTCATATAAGTCGTTGTCGTACAAACTTCAAAAAGGACTCAATTAATTAAAAATTCAAATGGCTAGTGCACTATTGAAGAGTAGAAAATGATTCGAGGGCAACTAGGCCCCCCCGCCACTCCCATTTTTCCCCCCAAAACACCCATACAAATTTTGAGATAGCCATTTTGTTCAGCGTAGTTGATTTCCAGATAGAAAATATGTTTTTGAGGAGGACATTCCCTCACAACCTTCAGGGCAAGGGTTTAAGTTATGCCCTGGGGGCATATAAGGTTTTTATAGAACGCATTGTCGTAGAAACTTCAAAAAAGGCTAATTCGATTGGAAATTCAAAGGGCTAGTGTCGTTTTGAATAGTCGAAAGTGATTGGAAGGCAACTAGCCACCCGCAGGCCCATCAGTCCCCCAAACACATCCAATCAAAATTTTGAGATAGGCATTTTGTTCCGCGCAGTTGATTTCCAGATAGGAAATATATTTTTGAGGAGGACACTCCCCCCCAACCCTCAGGGCATGGATTTTAAGTTATGCCCTGGGGGCATATAAGGTTTTTATAGAACGCGTTGTCGTAGAAACTTCAAAAAGGCTCATTCGATTGGAAATTAAAAGGGATAGTGCCCTTATTAATAGTCTAAAGGGATTGGAGGGTAACTGGCCCCCCTCCCTGCCCATCATTCCCCCAAACACCTCTGATCAAACTTTTTAGATAGTTATTTGGTTCAACGAAGTTGATTTCCAGATAGGAAATAGGTTTTTGAGGAGGACACTCCCCCCCAACCTTCAGGGCAAGGGTTTTAAGTTATGCCGTGGGGGCAGACAAGGTTTTTATAGAAGGCGTTGTCATAGAAACTTTAAAAAGGCTCATTCGATTGGAAATTCAAAGGGATGGTGCCCTTTTTAATAGTCGAAAGGGATTGGAGGGCAACTAGCCCCCCCCCACGCCCATCATGTCCCCAAACACATCCAATCAAAATTTTGAGATAGCCATTTTGTTCAGTGAGTTGATTTCCAGATATAAAATATATTTTTGAGGAGGACACTCCCCCACAACCCTCAGGGCATGGATTTTAAGTTATGCCCTGGGGGCATATAAGGTTTTTATAGAACGCGTTGTCGTAGAAACTTTAAAAAGGCTCATTCGATTGGAAATTCAAAGGGCTAGTGCCGTTTTTAATAGTCAAAAGTGATTGGAGGGCAACTAACCCACCTCTCACGCCCACCTTTTCCCCAAACACATCCAATCAAAATTTTGAGAAAGCCATTTTGTTCAGCGTAGTTGATTTCCAGATAGAAAATATATTTTTGAGGAGGACACTCCCCCACAACCCTCAGGGCAAGGGTTTTAAGTTATGCTCTGGGGCCATATAATGTTTTTATAAAAGGCGTTATCGTAGAAACTACAGAAAAGGCTCATTCGATTGAAAATTCAAAGGGATAGTGCCCTTTTTGATAGTCAAAAGTGTTTGGAAGGCAACTAACCCCCCTCTCACGCCTACCATTTACCCAAACACATCCAATCAAAAATTTGAGAAAGCCATGTTATTCAGCGTAGTTGATTTCCACACAGAACACATATTTTTGAGGACGACACTCCCCCACAACCCTCAGGGCAAGGATTTTAAGTTATGCCCTGGGGGCATATAAGGTTTTTATAGAACGCGTTGTCGTAGAAACTTCAAAAAGGCTCATTCGATTGGAAATTCAAAGGGATAGTTCCCTGTTTAATAGTCAAAAGTGATTGGAGGGCAACTAGCCCCCCCCACGCCCATCATTTCCCCAAACACATCCAATCAAAATTTTGAGAAAGCCTTTTTGTTCAGCGTAGTTGATTTCCAGATAGAAAGTATGTTTTTGAGGAGGACAGTCCCCCACAACCCTTAGGGCACGGATTTTAAGTTATGCCCTGGGGGCATATAAGGTTTTTATAGAAGGCCTTGTCGTAGAAACTTCAAAAAGGCTCATTCGATTAGAAATTCAAAGGGCTAGTGCCCTTTTTAATATTCAAAAGTGATAGGAGGGCAACTAGCCCCCTCCCATAGCCCATCATTACCCCAAACACATCCAATCAAAATTGTGAGATAGTTATTTTGTTCAGCGTAGTTGATTTCCAGATAGAAAATATGTGTTTGAGGAGGGCACACCCCCACAACCCTCAAGGCCAGGGTTTTAAGTTATCCTCTGGGGGTATATAAGGTTTTTATAGAAGGCGTAGAAACTTCAAAAAAGACTGATTCGATTGGAAATTCAAAGGGCTAGTGTCCTTTTTAGTAGTCGAAACTGATTGGAGGGCAACTAACCCCCCTCTCGCGCGCACCATTTCCCCACACACATCCAATCGAAATTTTGAGATAACCATTTTATTCAACGAACTTTTAAGTTCTGGAAATTAGGTCTTTGAGGATGACAACTCCCCCACAGCCCTCAAGGCAAGGGTTGTAATTTGAGGATTCTCCGAATCTTTCATATTATTTTTTATGGAAGGAATACTCGTATAAACTTTAGAGAGGGCTCATTTGATTGGAAATTGAAAGTTCTTGTTCAATTTTTAAGAGTCAAAATAGATTGGTGGGCAACTAGCCCCCCCCCCTCCTCCCCGCCCTACATGCATCAGATAAAAATTTTGTTAAAACTAGTTGAAAGGTTAAGTAACAAAACACTGGCGTCAACAAAACCCCCCGGACCTGGGGGCAGGAAGGGATTCTCGTATAAACTTCAGAGAGTGCTCATTTGATTGGAAATTGGAAGTTCTCTTAAGAGTCAAAATCGATCAAAGGGCAAATACCACCCCACGCCCTTTTCCCCACCCATCCCTTTGAACTAATTCTTTTTATACCTTAAGGCCCAATGAGAGGTAGAATGTTTTGGTATTAACACACACCTATTAAGCATTTGCTCTCCTCCCTAACAAGGAAAGAAACAGAGAGTGTAAGGCAGTGGCGGATGCAGGGGAGGGGCGAGGGGTGCGCCCCCCTAACGTAGCCTAAAGTAGTGTATTTTACTTAATTAACGCAAGATTGCGTTAATTAAACTTGCTCTTTACGTAAGTTTATCGGATCAACCTATTTTGCGCCCTCCCCCATAAAAAATCCTGGATCCGCTCCTGATGTAAGGGCACTATAAGTTTTAATTTGTAATTCAATGAACCCCGTTCCAAAGTTTATGCGACCACCTCTTCCACATAAAGTGCCCCTGGAAAAATAAATAAGAATTAATTCATTGAACCCTTATGGCTCTTTACTTAGGTAACGCTATAGCATTGCTTCTGACCTAAAAAGTTGAGTAAAAATTTCAGCTTCCATTTTTATGAATATCCGAAATTATCTGAGGGGAATATGTTTGGGGAGCATATTCCACGGCTGCGAAATTTCTGCTGGGTGGAATTTAACGCGGAGGACCTATCTGCTGGGAAATAAAATGGTCCTGGAGGGGGGAGGAATATTCCAGGGGTGGGTTTCCCAAATTTAAATGATACAGGGAGCGGACGACTCAACCCATTCAATAATATTTTGAATTTTACATCTGAAGGTAGCGGGAATAAAGGATTAACGGAAATTTCAGAGATGTCAGATCTTAAAACGAGTGAAACTTAAATTGAATATGCAAATCAAGTTTGAATCGAATAAAAATAACTACAAACAAGCGTTTGGGTATCGCCTCACTGCAGAAGCCTAAAACCTACTGCGTCATTGGCGCTTTACTGAAAACGAATTATATTACAAATGTTTTCTTTTGTGCTTGATATTGAAAATAACTATTAAAATTACAGTAAAATTCTGAACTGATGAGCGTTCAGTAATTAATATCATTATACATCAAATATTCAGTTTAATTTATTAGTTCTTTCCAAGATTGGTCAAGACAAATATAGTTTCACTACAAACAAAATTTGGATACTGCCCCCTTTTTTAACTGCAAAAACCTAAAGCCTTCTGCGTCATTGGCGCTTCACTGAAAACGAATTACTCTTATATTACAAATTTATTCTTTTCCAGTTCTTACAGCATTGAAAATGAAAATAAAAATTACAGTGAAAAAAAAATCTTGAACTGATGGATCTTTCAACAATTAATATCATAATATATCTAATATTCAATTTGATTTTGTTTATACTTTCCAAGACTGTTCAAGACTCATATAGTTTTCAGTAAGGCGCCAATTGTTTATAGCTACTACTTTGATAATACGTTTGTATGAACAACATCTATCACTGCATATGTAGATGCAACCAAGCACAATTTTTGAGAGGAGGGGAGGTATATTATAATTTGTGTGTGTGTGTGTGGGGTGGGAGGGATCGGAAACTAGCAAATATGAGTCTGTAAAATGAAGCTTTTAAATTTTTGGGGAGAGGGATGTCGTTGAGATCAAACTCAGGTACAAGTACAACTATCCTTCTATGAAGTTATGATTCTAGTATATGTTGTTATTTTATAGCTTGGATGCAGTCTTTAAGTACGTAAGACTGATCTTATTATTTACCTAAACATAAGGCACCTATACATATTTTTTTCTTATCTCTAGTGAGATTTGAAAATACTTCGTAATCATATTATACATAGACCTGAGCCTTGGGAGAGGGGGTGTTGAACTTCAAAGATGTCGCTGAAACAAAAAGAGTATTTTTATACCTATCCACATTTTTGAAATTCTCTGGGGCTTTCCCCCTTCTCGTGTTCGCAGATAAGCTTTTCACTTAACTTTGCTTATTTTCAATTCACCTTCACTTCTCAGATGCTTTGGAAGCCGAATTTGGTAAAGACAACTTCGACAATTTCCTAATGAGAGCAATGGATGGTTTTTTGTTGGTTGTTTCAAGAGAGGGCGACATCGTCTATGTCAGTGAAAACATTTCGCAATATCTTGGGTTATGCCAGGTATTTTTCTTTGTTTAATTTTAAGCTATGAAATAAAATGCTGTACTTGTTTAATTTTCACATAAGTATAAACCGTGAATATACACCCTAGTCGAAACTAAGATTAACCTGTTTATTGCCATATCCAGTCTTGACTTCGAGTAAAATAGTGTTTTACAGGTGAACCAGATATTATGAAAATGTAAACGCCCGAAAATGTTTTTTTTAAGGATAAAATGGGCGGGGGCTCCTACACCCTCAATTCCGCTTTTGCTACGATTAAGTTTGACCGGTGCTTTACAGGAAGAATTTTAGATTGCAGCCAATGTGGCCCGTTCGTAATTGCATATGCTTTATTTACTTATCGCCTTTCAAAACATTTGAACAGAAAATTCTATTGCTTAATGTAAATGTAAATAAAGGATACTGCTTTCCCCTAGCCCCCCTTACTGTTTGAACTAAAGTTATATTTTTATGATTATGCTTCGAAAAGATAGTATCGTTTATGTGTATTTGCTTTTCAGAGCCTGGGGCTTGATGAAGGGGAACTAAATTTCTGAGAAATTGATTACATAATATCTCCGAGGCGAACATAATTTATGCATGTTTTTATGGTTTTTGTCACTGAGAATGAAAAGACGGGATTTTTCTCACTTTGATGTATTTTCATGGTTTATTGATTCTAATAGGGTCAATGACACCTCTTTCAAGGTCGATTTATTTGTTGTTCGTCTAAGTGTATTGTCTCCGGAGTGAAGTTTGCACATGCGCATTAACGGTGGGGAAGAGATGTATTGATCTAGGACATGAGGGGGGAAATAGATTTCCGAGAAATTCATTGCAAAATCGACTAGGGGAGCTAAATTTCTGAGAAAATGATTGCGTAATCGAAGGGGAACTAAATTTCTGAGAAATCGATTACATAATATCTCCGAGACGAACATAATTTATGCATTTTTTTTATGGTTTTTGTCACTGAGAATGAAAAAACAGGATTTTTCTCACTTTGATGTATTTTTATGGTTTATTAATGTCTAATGGGGTCAAGGTCGATTTATTTGTTGTTCATCCAGGTGTAATGACACTGGGGGCGATTTACATAATCGCTAGGGGGAACGTTTTGATCCAGGACTCGACTAGGACAAGTACAAACAGTACATAATTTATGCATGTTTTTATGGTTTTTGTCCCTGAGAATGAAAAAACAGGATTTTTCTCACTTTGATGTATTTTCATGGTTTATTGATTCTAATGGGGTCAATGACACCTCTTTCAAGGTCGATTTATTTGTTGTTTCCAAGTGTATTGTCTCCGGAGTGAAGTTTGCATATGCGCATTAACGGTGGGGAAGAGATATATTGATCTAGGACAAGAGGGGGGAAATGGATTTCCGAGAAATTGATTGCGTAACCGAGGGGGAACTAAATTTCCGAGAAATTGATTGCGTAATCGAGGGGAAACTAAATTTTCGAGAAATTGATTACATAATCGGCGGGGGAATGTATTGAACTGATAACGGGAAACAGGATCACGTGACTCCTTCTAAGCCAATCAGGGAGCTGGTTACATAAGATGTCTTTCTCTAAGCCAATCATAGATCCGGTTACATATGGTTTCCCATTACATCACAAATCGCCCTTTAGATTTTGTATATACTGGACATGCGTTGAGGTTCACTAAGTCTAGAGTTAGCAGTGTGATAACATGAGTGAACAAATTGAGTTAGAAATATCCTTTTATTGCAACTGTTCTATATGTAAGGGACAATATCATGATTTTGAACATTCTCATGAACCTACTACACGTTTAGACAGTGTAGACATAGGGATAGAGGAGAAAAATCTGGAGGAAATAAGGAGAAAAATCATACATGATATGGAGAGAAATTTATACAAATTGCAAGCAAACTCGCGTAAAACAAGGTTTGATAAGACAGAAAAGGAAGATCGAAAGAAGAGACTGGGAAAAGAGGGCTTTCTCTACAGAGATACCTCAAAATATAGTATAAAAGACAATGATGAAAACTAGAAGAAAAACGTGCATAGTGCAAGATATAGCAGTGAATATTATAATGAATATGATCTAAGAGAAGGGAAAAAGTGGCCCTTTAAGAGACAACATAAGAGTTTATTCATTGGAATGGATTTTAAACATCAAAAATCGTTCTGGAAGAGTTCTCATATACCATTTTACAATAAATCTCATTATTGATTTGATTGATAAATTATGTATCGTAACCTTGCAATAAATTTGTTTGTACTATAATGATTTTCTCCTACTCGATAAGCCTAGAGTACGAATAGCAACAGAGACTTCAGTACATGAATAGTTTATATTAAATAGATCACCACATAGACTGTTATCAGTCCTCAGCCATGTTTTCTAACAAAGATAAAAAATAAATCATTCTTCTAATAATCTAACTTACTATGAAGTGGTACTTAAGGGTTTATATTAGACTAAAATCATCGTCGAAGCGCTAAATTCAGTTAATAAATTTGTCCGACATTTCGTTGTCCACCATACCCCTTAAAAAGAGTGTAATCTCTCATTATCATAACTTTACAGGAAGGGAAATATAATTATAAGCCTAAACTCATCAAATCACTAAATTTAGTTACTAAATTTGTCCGAAATTTCCTTATCCACCCTATTTTCATGTTTTTTACAAGCCATTCATATTATACCTTAACTGCATTCAGATATTTTCTTCATACACCATGGCTGTATTGGCCTCAGTTGTCCTTATGTTCCAGAGAGTGGCGAGTAGTAGCAGTATTTCATGTTTTTGTAAGTCATTCATAATATAATCAATAAACTTTTAAATATTTTCTTGATAAAACATGCAATTTTTACCCCCGGAAGGATTATTACTACAATAAGTTGTTGGTTCTGGAAGTATGTTCATGTTTTTGTAAGTCTTTCTTACTATAATTCAATAGTTTCAGATACTTTCATGATGAAGGGGTTCCATCACCATACTCAATTCAAACATTGCATTAACTCATTCGAACAACAGATTTTATTTTCACTGTCCTCGATGCTTTAACAGTAAACAATAAGTCAGTGTGGGAGGATCTTACTCCAACTCAGCCCCCCGATTCACACTATGACTTAGTACTTGAAAGTCTCTAGTTTCTAGTCACATCCCTAGGTCTCTGAAATCCCCATACGATGCTTTTCCAGACAGAATTCCCAGGTGACTAACCCCCCCCCCCTCGCGATGTTATTCTAGGCAAAAATAAAATTTAAACTTACATTAATTACATCGACACAATGTTGGGTATCAACTGTTGCCATTGAAGGACCGGAGACTTCAGTAAATTTATTCATTTCAATATACACTGAAGTATCACTATTTTCACATAATGGATTATACAACTATTACTACACCTTTAGAGAGTGGATATCATGGGGAGTGTTATCACCATTCATCATTATCGGACTCATCGTTACTCATCCACATTCGATGATCCCATGAAATGGGATGTGTTTTATTTTGCATTAGGGGATATCTAACACTCTTGTCCACATGTGGTATCTTTTCAGGTACCCATTGCATAAAAAACTTCACCTCATCAATGGGACGGTGAATCGCATTGGGATATTTTTCACATCCAAAGTCCTCTAAGTTAAAAAGGGGGATATTAATGTCACATTCTACGATCATGAGCTTATCGGTAGGGACATTCCCTTTAACGTATAACGCTTTTACTCCAAAAAAGCTACAAATTTCACGAACTTCCTGTTGTACATGCTTTAATTCATTTATTAAAATGCATTTTTATTAAAAGGATTTTTATTTATTTAGGATTTATTTATAAGGATTTTATTTATAAAGGATTTTATATACATAGCATTTTTATTAAAAGGTTTATTTTTCTATCGTAGAATCCAAGTCCGTTTATACGGCGTAACGTAGTGCTCCATAAACGTCTATCATAATCAAACAAGTTATAGTTAACATCCCAATGGTAATTGTATATTTCTCTATGATCTTCACCCAGTAATAAAAACACAAACTCGAAAATTATTCCACAAGATGAATGTTTTATGCTAATATATTCAGAATTGATTACACCGTACATGATGAAATGAATTATTTTATAATTGTCTGTCTCTATTCTAAGAATAGAATTGGAGAACAAACTCCTTTTGACATCGGTTGACAATCAGAACAAAGAGAATCAGGGAAACAGCTCCATTGACGTATCTGTCAGAAAAGCAAGAGGATCCGTTTGGACACTGATTGAGGTCACATCCGTCTGAGAATATTACACCTTTTAGAAGAAAAATAAAATATTTATCCAAATTTTTTATATGCAACTTAAAGCACTCAACTGGACTTTTTTCTAACCAAAGTTTATAATTTGAGTCAAAGAAATGTATTTTCCATAATTTTCATACAAAAACTAGAGTTTACGGTCAAAAACGTTTATTAGTTCAGATTTTACGGAAATAGTTTATTTCGAAACAAAACTGGACTTTTTTTTGTTAGGGTGAAAAAAAAAATTTTTCCACAAAGGACATTTTTCAACTATAAGTAAAGAGCTGCTACACTAAATCAAAGATGAGCAGAAATAATAACGAATAATTGTTCAAACGTAAATTTTCTGTTAGCTTATGTCTAATGATATACTTGTTAGATTGACAAAAACTTTTTTTTCAAACAGGAATCTTTTCAACTAAATGTAAAGAGCTGCTACACTAAATCAAAAATGAACAAAAGATATAACGTAAAATTGTTCAATCGTAATTTTCCTGTAAACTTATTTCTAATGATATATTTGTTAGAGTGACAAAAACTTTTTTTTCCACGAAGGACATTTTTCAACTAAAAGTAAAGAGCTGCTACACTAAATCAAAGATGAGCAGAAATAATTTCGAATAATTGTTAAAACTTAAACTTTCTTTAAACTTATATCTAATGGTATATTTGTAAGAGTGACAAAAACTTTTTTCAACAAAGGACATTTTTCAACTAAAGTAAAGAGCTGCTACACTAAATCCAAAACGAGCCGAAATAATCTCGAATAATTGTTCAAACGTTAACTTTCTGTAAACTTATGTCTAATGATATATTTGTTAGTGTGACAAAAACTTTCTTCCACAAAGGATATTTTTCAATTAAAAGTAAAGAGCTGCTACAGTAAATCAAAGATGAGCAGAAATAATCTCGAATAATTGTTCAAACGTAAATTTTCTGTAAACTTATGTCTAATGATATATTTGTTAGAGTGAAAAAAACTTTTTTTCCACAAAGGAAATTTTTCAACTAAAAGTAAAGAGCTGCTACACTAAATCAAAGATGAGCAGAAATAATGTCGAATAATGGTTAAAAATTAAATTTTCTGTAAACTTATGTCTAATGATATATTTGTTAGAGTGACATAAACTTTTTTCCACAAAGGGCATTTTTCAACTAAAAGTAAAGAGCTGCTACACTAAATCAAAAATGAGCAGAAATAATTTTGAATAACTGTTCAACCGTAAATTTTCTGTAAACTTATGTCTAATGATATATTTGTTAGTGACAAAAACTTTTTTTCTACAAAGGATATTTTTCAACTAAAAGTAAAGAGCTGCTGCACTAAATCAAAGATGAGCAGAAATAATGTCGAATAATTGTTCAAACGTAAATTTTCTGTAAACTTATGTCTAATGATATATTTGTTAGTGACAAAAACTTTTTTCCACAAAGGATATTTTTCAATTAAAAGTAAAGAGCTGCTACATTAAATCAAAGATGAGCAGAAATAATGACGAATAATTGTTCAAACGTAAATTTTCTGTAAACTTATGTCTAATGATATATTTGTTAGTGACAAAAACTTTTTTTCCACAAAGGACATTTTTCAACTATAAGTAAAGAGCTGCTACACTAAATCAAAGATGAGCAGAAATAATGTCGAATAATTGTTAAAAATAAAATTTTCTGTAAACTTACGTCTAATGATATATTTGTTAGTGTGATAGAAACTTTCTTCCACAGAGAACATTTTTCAATTAAAAGTAAAGAGCTGCTACACTAAATCAAAAATGGACAGAAATAATGATGAATAATTGTTAAACCATAAATTTTCTATAGACTTATGTTTAATGATATATTTGTTAGTGACAAAAACTTTTTTTCTACAAAGGATACTTTTCAACTAAAAGTAAAGAGCTGCTGCACTAAATCAAAGATGATCAGAAATAATGTCGAATAATTGTTCAAACGTAAAGTTTTTTTAAATTTATGACTAATGATATATTTTTTAGTGACAAGAACTTTTTTCCACAAAGGACATTTTTGAACTAAAAGTAAATAGCTACTAAATTGAATCAAAGATGAGCAGAAATACTAACGAATAATTGTTCAAACTTAAATTTTCTGTAAACTTATGTCTAATGATGTAATTGTTAGAGTGACAAAAACTTTTTTTCCACAAAGGAAATTTTACAACTAAAAGTAAAGAGCTGCTAGACTAAATCAAAGACGAGCAGAAATAATAAAATAAAGTTGTTCAAACGTAAATTTTCTGTAAACTTTTTTCTAATGATATACTTGTTAGAGTGAGAAAAACTTTTTTCAACAAAGAAAATTTTTCAACTAAAAGTAAAGAGCTGCCACACTAAATCAAAGACGAGGAGAAATAATTTCAAGTAACTATTCAATCTCAAATTTTCTTTAAACTCATTTCTTATGGTATATTTTTTAGAGTAACAAAAAATTTTTTCCACAAAGCAAATTTTTCAATTAAAAGTAAAGAACTGCTACAGTAAATCAAAGATGAGCAGAAATAATGTCGAATAATTGTTCAAACGTAAATTTTCTTTAAACTTATGTCTAATGATATATTTGTTAGTGTGACAAAAACTTTTTTCCACAAAGGGCATTTTTCAACTAAAAGTAAAGAGCTGCTACACTAAATCAAAGATGAGCAGAAATAATGTTGAATAATTGTTCAACCGTAAATTTTCTGTAAACTTATGTCTAATGATATATTTGTTAGTGACAAAAACTTTTTCTACAAAGGATATTTTTCAACTAAAAGTAAAGAGCTGCTGCACTAAATCAAAGATGAGCAGAATTAATGTCGAATAATTGTTCAAACGTAAATTTTCTCTAAACTTATGTCTAATGATGTATTTGTTAGTGACAAAAACTTTTTTCCACGAAGGATATTTTTCAACTAAAAGTAAAGAGCTGCTACACTAAATCAAAGATAAGCAGAAATAATGACGAATAATTGTTCAAACGTAAAATTCTTTAAACTTATGTCTAATGATATATTTGTTAGAGTGACAAAAACTTTCTTTCCACAAGAGGATATTTTTCAGAGAAAAGTAAAGAGCTGCTACACTAAATCAAAGATGAGCAAAAATAATGTCGAATAATTGTTCAAACGTAAATTTTCTGTAAACTTATCACACACAAACGCAAAAACACACACCAACCCAAACAAAAACACACAAACGCACACACACACACACACAAGACACAAAAAAAACAAAAACAAAGACAAAAAAACAAAAACACACACAAAAAAACAAAAAAACAAAAAAAAAAAAACAAAACACACACAAAAACACACACAAACAAAAACACAAACAAAAAACCACAAAAAAAAAAACAAAAACAAACAAACACACACACACACAAAACACAAAAAAAACACACACACAAAAACATTGTCCTCTGAAGTCGATTCTGATGTTTATAGCGCTCTATCTATTAACCCTTTAGAAATATTTAAAAAAGCTTCTAAAGTAAAATTTTGGAAATTTTTGAGTTTGGGGGGAAGGGGGATTTCAAAAACATCTTCCCATAAAATAATTTGTCCTCTGAAGTCGATTCTGGTGTTTATAGCACTCTATCTATTAGTGCTTTAGAAATATTTAAAAAGCTTCTAAAGTAAAATATTGGAAAATTTTGAGTTTGGGGGGAAGGGGGATTTGAAAAACATCTTCCCATAACATAATTTGTCCTCTAAAGTTGATTCTGATGTTTGTAGCGCTCTATGTCTTACCGCTTTATAAATATTTAAAAAAGCTTATAAAGTAAAATTTTGGAAAATTTTGATTTTTGGGGGAAGGGGGATTTCAAAAACATCTTCCCATAATATAATTTGTCCTCTGAAGTCGATTCTGGTGTTTATAGTACTCTATCTATTAACGCTTTAGAAATATTTAAAAAGCTTCTAAAGTACAATTTCGGGATTTTTTTTTTGTAAATTTACCGGAAATCTAAACCCACTGAAATTTTCCCTGAAATTCTCAAAAATTCTATCATGTCTTAAAAAGCTATTTAAACTTACATCAGCCGTTGAAGAATCGACGACTTCATTTGAGGTATTCATCACTTTTTCTATCTTTATTTCAACCTGCACTGGAGTTAAAACCTTCAAACATCTAATAATAAACAGTAATAACGGCATATTTCCTTTCGTTAATCAAACAAAAATCATAAGAAAGAGGAATCTAGAAGAGTCACTGCCACCATTCATCATTTAACCCCCTTGGGAGAGTTTTTGAGCAGAAATAGACATATTTCATCATTCTCTATGTCTTAGCGCTTTAGAAATATTTAAAAAAGCTTCTAAAGTAAAATATTGAAAAAGTTTTGAGTTTGGGGGAAGGGGGATTTCAAAAACATCTTCTCATGGCATAAATTGTCCTCTAAAGTCGATTCTGTTATTTTTAGTGCTCTATCTATTAGTACTTTAGAAATATTTAAGCCGGTTAAAGTTGGGGTGGCGCGCCCCACTATCAAATTTATACATAAAGCCGGTAAAAGTTGGGCGGTTAGGTTGGGTTAGATTAGATTAGTAACTTACATTAGGTTAAGTGGCGCACGCAACTATGAAATTTATGCATAAAGCCGGTAAAAGTTGGGGTGGCGCGCGCCACTATGAAATTTATACATAAAGCCAGTAAAAGTTGGGAGGTTAGGTTAGGTCAGGCTAGATTAGGTTAGGTTAAGTGGCCCGCGCCACTTAACCTAACCTAACCTATTCTAGCCTGACCTAACCTAACCTAACCTTTCAACTTTTACCAGCTTTATGTATAAATTTCATAGTGGCACGCCCCACCCCAACTTTTACCGGCGTTATGTATAAATTTCATAGTGGCGTGCGCCACTTAACCTAATGTAAGTTACTAATCTAATCTAACCTAACCTCCCAACTTTCACCGGCTTTATGTATAAATTTAATTGTGGCGGGTGCCACCCCAACTTTTACCGGCTTAAATATTTCTAAAGCACTAATAGATAGAGCGCTACAAATATCAGAATCGACTTTAGAGGACAATTTATGTCATGGGAAGATGTTTTTGAAATCACCCTTCCACCCTTCCGCCCGTGTTTTTGTCTGTGTGTGTTTTTGCTTGTGTGTGTGTTTTTTCGTGTTTTTTTTGTGTGTGGGTTTTTGTTTGTTGTGTGTGTGTGTTTGTTTTTTTTTTTTTTTGTGTGTTTTTTTTGTGTGTTATGTGTGTGTGTGTGTTTGCGTGTTTTTGTTTGGGTTTGTGTGTGTTTTTGCGTTTGTGTGTGATAAGTTTACAGAAAATTTACGTTTGAACAATTATTCGACATTATTTCTGCTCATCTTTGATTTAGTGTAGCAGCTCTTTACTTTTCTCTGAAAAAAATCCTCTTGTGGAAAAAAAAGTTTTTGTCACTAACAAATATATCATTAGACATAAGTTTAAAGAAAATTTACGTTTGAACAATTATTCGTCATTATTTCTGCTCATCTTTGATTTAATGTAGCAGCTCTTTACTTTTAGTTCAAAAATATCCTTTGTGTAAAAAAGTTCTTGTCACACTAACAAATACATCATTAGACATAAGTTTACAGAAAATTTACGTTTGAACAATTATTCGACATTATTTCTGCTCATCTTTGATTTAGTGCAGCAGCTCTTTACTTTTAGTTGAAAAGTATCCTTTGTAGAAAAAAAGTTTTTGTCACTAACAAATATATCATTAGACATAAGTATACAGAAAATTTACGGTTGAACAATTATTCAACATTATTTCTGCTCATCTTTGATTTAGTGTAGCAGCTCTTTTCTTTTAGTTGAAAAATGTCCTTTATGGAAAAAAGTTTTTGTCACTAACAAATATATCATTAGACATAAGTTTACAGAAAATTTAATTTTTAACAATTATTCGAAATTATTTCTGCTCATCTTTGATTTAGTGTAGCAGCTCTTTACTTTTAGTTGAAAAATGTCCTTTGTGGAAAAAAAGTTTTTGTCACTAACAAATATATCATTAGACATAAGTTTAAAGAAAATTTACGTTTTAAAAATTATCCGACATTATTTTTGCTCATCTTTGATTTACTGTAGCAGCTCTTTACTTTTAATTGAAAAATATCCTTTGTGGAAAAAAGTTTTTGTCACACTAACAAATATATCATTAGACATAAGTTTAAAGAAAATTTGCGTTTGAACAATTATTCGAGATTATTTCTGCTCATCTTTGATTTAGTGTAGCAGCTCTTTATTTATAGTTGAAAAATATCCTTTGTGGAAAAAAAGTTTTTGTCACACTAACAAAAATATCATTAGACATAAGTTTACAGAAAATTTAAGTTTGAACAATTATTCGAGATTATTTCTGCTCTTCTTTTATTTAGTCTAGCAGCCTATTACATTTTTAATAGAAGAGTTATGCTTGGAAAAAAGAGCAAGTAACTAGAAAGTTTGTCAATTGACATAAGTTCACCTGGAATCTACGTTTGTGTAATTTTACTTAATGACTTTTCCTAATCTGTTAGCGATTCTAACAGCTCTTTGAAAATTTTTAAAAAGTGTTCATCTTGGAAAAAATTTTTTTGTAACTCTAAAAATCAAGTCATTATAAATATTCACAAATAAAATTTAAATTTGTTCAATTATTCGTTATTATTTCTGCTTATCCTTTATTTAGTGTAGCAGCTCTTTACTTATAGTGGAAAAATGTCCTGTGTGGAAAATTTTTTTTTTCACTCTAACAAAAAAAAGTCCAGTTTTGGTTCGAAATAAACTATTTCCGTAAAATCTGAACTAATAAACGTTTTTGACCGTAAACTCTAGTTTTTGTATGAAAATTATGGAAAATACATTTCTTTGACTCAAATTTGAAACTTCGGTTAGAAAAAAGTTCAGTTGAGTGCTCTAAGTTGCATATAAAAAATTTGGATAAAGATTTTTTTTTCTTCTAAAAGGTGTAATATTCTCAGACGGATGTGACCTCACTCAGTGTCCAAACGGATCCTCTTGCTTTTCTGACGGATGTGTCAATGGAGCTTTTTCCCTGATTCTATTTGTTCTGATTGTCAACCGATGTCAAAAGGAGTTTGTTCTCCAATTCTATGCTTAGAATAGAGACAGACAATTATAAAATAATTCATTTCATTATGTACGGTGTGATCGATTCTGAATATATTGGCATAAAACATTCATCTTGTGGAGTAATTTTCGAGTGTGTGTTTTTATTACTGGGTGAAGATCATAGAGAAATATACAATTACCATTGGGATGTTAACTATAACTTGTTTGATTATGTTAAACGTTTATGGAGCACTAAATTACGCCGTATAAACGGACTTGGATTCTACGATACAAAAATAAAACCTTTTAATAAAAATGCTATAGAATTAAAACATATACAAGAGGAAGTCCGTGAAATTTGTAGCTTTTTTGGAGTAAAAGTGTTATACGTTAAAGGGAATGTCCCTACCGATGAGCTCATGATCCTAGAATGCGACATTAATACCCCCCTTTTTAACTTAGAGGATTTTGGATGTGAAAAATATCCCAATGCGATTCATCGTCCCATTGATGAGGTGAGGTTTCTTATGCAATGGGTACCTGAAATGATACCACATGTGGACAAGTGTATTAGATATCCCCTAAAACAACATGAAGCACATCCCATTTCATGGGATCATCGAATGTGGATGAGTAACGATTAGTCCGATAATGATGAATGGTGATAACACTCCCCATTATATCCACTCTCTAAAGGTGTAGTAATAGTTGTATAATCCATTATGTGAAAATAGTGATACTTCAGTGTATATTGAAATGAATAAATTTAGTGTAGTCTCCGGTCCTTCAATGGCAACAGTTGATATCCTACATTGTGTCGATGTAATTAATGTAAGTTTAAATTTTATTTTTGCCTAGAATAACATCGCGAGGGGGGGGGGGGTTAGTCACCTGGGAATTCTTTGTGGAAAAGCATCGTATGAGGATTTCAGATACCTGGGGGTGTGACTAGAAACTATAGACGTTCAGGGACGAATTCAGAGGATGAGTCGGGGGGCTGAGTTGGAGTAAGATCCTCCCACACTGACTTATTGTTTACTGTTAAAGCATCGAGGACAGTGAAAATAAAATCTGTTGGTCGAATGGGTTAATGCGATGTTTGAATTGTGTATGCTAATGGGTACGCTTTATCATGAAAATATCTCAAAATGGCGAATGTATAGTAAGAAAGGCTTGCAAAACATGATAATACTACTAGTACTAACAACTTACTGCGCTACTAAGGCATCTGAGGTCAACAAATGTACGTTTTATCAAGAAAATATTTGAAAATTTATAGATTAAAGTATGAATGTCTTATAAAAACATGAAATACTGCTACTACTCGCAACTCTCTGGAACATAAGGACAACTGAGGCTAATACAACCATGGTTTATCAAGAAAATATCTGAATGCAGTTAAGGTATAATATGAATGGCTTGTAAAAAACATGAAAATAGGGTGGATAAGGAAATTTCGGACAAATTTAGTAACTGACTTTAGTGATTTGATGAGTTTAGGCTTATAATTATATTTCCCCTCCTGTAAATTTATGGTAATGAGAGATTACACTCTTTTTAAGGGGTATGGTGGACAACGAAATGTCGGACAAATTTATTAACTGAATTTAGCGCTTCGACGATGATTTTAGTTTAATATAAACCCTTAAGTACCACTTCATAGTAAGTAATATTATTAGAAGAATGATTTATTTTTTATCTTTGTTAGAAAACATGGCTGAGGACTGATAACAGTCTATGTGGTGATCTATTTAATATAAACTATTCAGGTACTGAAGTCTCTGTTGCTATTCGTACTCTAGGCTTATCGATTAGGAGAAAATTATTATAGTACAAACAAATTTATTGCAAGGTTACGATACATAATTTATCAATCAAATCAATAATGAGATTTATTGTAAAATGGTATATGAGAACTCTTCCAGAACGATTTTTGAGTTTAAAATCCATTCCAATGAATAAACTCTTATGTTGTCTCTTAAAGGGCCACTTTTTCCCTTCTCTTAGATCATATTCATTATAATATTCACTGCTATATCTTGCACTATGCACGTTCTTCTTCAAGTTTTCATCATTGTCTTTTATACTATATTTTGAGGTATCTCTGTAGAGAAAGCCCTCTTTTCCCAGTATCTTTTTTCGATCATCCTTTTCTGTCATATCAAACCTTGTTTTATGCGAGTTTGCTTGCAATCTGTATAAATTTATCTCCATATCATGTATGATTTTTCTCCTTATTTCCTCCAGATTTTTCTCCTCTATCTCTATGTCTACACTGTCTAAACGTGTAGTAGGTTCATGAGAATGTTCAAAATCATGAGATTGTCCTTTACATATAGAACAGTTGCAATAAAAGGATATTTCTAACTCAATTTGTTCACTCATGTTATCACACTGCTAACTCTAGACTTAGTGAACCTCAACGCATGTCCAGTATATACAAAATCTAACGGGCGAATTGTGATGTAATGGGAAACCATATGTAACCGACTCTCTGATTGGCTTAGAGAAAGACATCTTTTGTAACCGGCTCCCTGATTGGCTTAGAAGGGGACACGTGATCCTGTTTCCCGTTATCAGATCAATACATTCTCCCCACCGATTATGTAATCAATTTCTCAGAAATTTAGTTCCCCTTCGATTACGCAATCAATTTCTCGGAAATTTAGTTCCCCCTCGGTTACGCAATCAATTTCTCGGAAATCCATTTCCCCCCTTTTGTCCTAGATCAATATATCTCTTCCCCACCGTTGATTCACTTATGCAGACTTCACCCTGGAGACAATACACTTGGAAACAACAAATAAATTGACCTTGAAAGAGGTGTCCTTGGCCCCATTAGAATCAATAAACCATGAAAATACATCAAAGTGAGAAAAATCCAGTTTTTTCATTCTCAGTGACAAAAACCATAAAAACATGCATAAATTATGTATTGTTTGTACTTTTCCTAGTCGAGTCCTTGATCAAAACATTCCCCCTAGCGATTATGTAAATCACCCCCAGTGTCATTACACCTGGACGAACAACAAATAAATCGACCTTGACCCCATTAGACATTAATAAACCATGAAAATATATCAAAGTGAGAAAAATCCTGTTTTTTCATTCTCAGTGACAAAAACCATAAAAACATGCATAAATTATGTACTCGTCGAAGATATTATGTAATCAATTTCTCGGAAATTTAACTCCCCTTCGATTAGGCAATCATTTTCTAAGAAATTTAGCTCCCCTAGTCGATTACGCAATCAATTTCTCGGAAATCTATTTCCCCCCTTATGTCCTAGATCAATACTTCTCTTCCCCACCGTTAATGCGCATGTGCAAACTTCACTCCGGAGACAATACACTTAGACGAACAACAAATAAATCGACCTTGAAAGAGGTGTCATTGACCCTATTAGAATCAATAAACCATGAAAATACATCAAAGTGAGAAAAATCCTGTTTTTTCATTCTCAGTGACAAAAACCATAAAAACATGCATAAATTATGTTCGCCTCGAAGATATTATGTAATCAATTTCTCAGAAATTTAATTCCCCTTCGATTACGCAATCATTTTTTAAGAAATTTAGCTCCCCTAGTCGATTACGCAATCAATTTCTCGGAAATCCATTCCCCCCCCTTTGTCCTAGACCAATATATCTTTTCCCCACCGTTAATGCGCATGTGCAAACTTCACTCCGGAGACAATACACTTAGACGAACAACAAATAAATCGACCTTGAAAGAGGTGTCATTGACCCCATTAGAATCAATAAACCATGAAAATACATCAAAGTGAGAAAAATCCTGTTTTTTCATTCTCAGTGACAAAAACCATAAAAATATGCATAAATTATGTTCGCCTCGGAGATATTATGCCCTTCCTACTAACCTACACCCTTATAGCGTTTACGTATTTATGCGCGGCTCTCTCTACTAGTTTCATTGGATACATAATAACGGTTCTTTTGTTCTGTACTTCATTTGTATTTAGGGATGTGTGTGCCATAGGATAGTATACCCTTTGAGAATAGCAGATTATACGAATATCCATTCAATAGTTTAAGGCAATTCGCTACTACAGAATTTTCGCTCGAATAATATTTTCTCCTTTTATGGGCCAAAATTGTATTTTAGTAGAGCAAAATGGTATAAAGTGCTACTGTCATGCAACGCTATTGTTATTTCTTTTGTTCCTTGACATAGGCTATAGAACTTAATTCTCCATTTAAACAAGGTATTCCTGATAATACATTACCCCTGGTTCAATTCTACTACCCTCTAGAAAATGAAAACACGGATTTGTGACCATCTTTCTCGGAGAAAACACATAATCTTGCATTATTGTAGATGTTAAAATTTTCATGGTTTTTGTATATGTTCAAATTTTATTGTATCTATGTAGAAAACTTGCTAGTTTGAACAGAAAAAGTGTTATCACTGATGAAAATATTATTTCCAAGAGAAATTGTTTGTGTTCAGTAAAATTATGTTAGTTTTAAGATAAAATATTGTTACTTTGATGAGAAGGTTTGTTAGTGTTAAGCAAAACTTGTTACTTGTGACAGAAAAGTTGTTATCACAATCAAAAAGTTGTTACTTCTAAGAAACAATGTGGTATCTTTGGTAGAAAACTTGCTAGTTTGAACAGAAAGTGTTATCACTGATGAAAATATTATCTCTAAGAGAAATTTGTGTGTGTTCAGTAAAAGTGTGTTAGTTTTAATATAAAATGATGTTACTTTGATGAGAAGGTTTGTTAGTGTTAAACAGAACTTGCTACTTCTGACAGAAAAGTTGTTATCACAAAAAAAATGTTACTTCTAAGAAAAAATTTGGTATCTTTGACAGAAAACTTGCTAGTTCGAACAGAAAACTTTTTATCATAACGAAAAAATTGTTACTTCTAAGAATAAAAGTATCTTTGACTTAAAAATTTGTTAGTGTTAAGCAAAACGTGCTTGCTTAAACTGGAAATATGTAAGGACTGATTAAAACTATTATTTCTAAGAGAAAATTTTGTCTGTTAATTAAAAGTATGATGGTGATATGGTTAAATATTATTACTTTTATGAGAAGGTTTGTTAGTGTTGAGCAAATTTTTGTACTTTTGCCAGAACAATTGTTATCACAATGAAAAGATGTTACTGCTGCGACAAATTTTTGTATCTTTTGTAGAAAACTTGCTAGTTGGAACAGACAAAGTGTTATCATTGATGAAAAAATTATTTCTAACGAAAATTTGTGTTTGTTCAGTAAAAGTATGTTATTTTTAAGATAAAATATTGTTACTTTGATAAGAATATTTGTTAGTTCCAGGAAAAACTTGCTATTTGTGACAGAAAAGTTTTTATCATAATCAAAAAATTTTTGATTCTAAGAAACAAATTTGGTATCTTTGGTAGAAAACTTGCTAGTTCGAACAGAAAAAGTGTTATCACTGATGTAAAATATTATTTCAAAGAGAAATTTGTGGTTTTTCAGTAGAATTATGCGAGTTTTAAGGAACATTTTTGTTACTTTCATGAAGGATTTATAGTGTTAAGCCAAACTTAGTGCTTCTGACCGAAAAGATATCATCATAATCAAAAAATTGCTACTCTAACGAACTATTCTGTGTCATTGGTAGAAAACTCGCCCGTCAGAACAGAAAAAGTGCTATAACTGGTGAAAATATTATTTATAAGGTAAAATTGTGTGTGTTCAGTAAAAGTATGTTAGTTTTAAGTTAAAATGTTGTTACTTTGATGCCCACATTTAAAATACACGTGATTTTATTAATAATATTTGATAAAGTTGGGTTTTAGTTTTTATTAAAGTTGGGTTTTAGTTTTCGGAAATGAGAACGCTCATGTTTAAAATACATGTGATTTTATTAATAATATTTGAAAAGCCATTAAGTAAAGTTGTGGGTGAAAAGAAAGAGTACTTCAAGTTGTAAAATTGGTAGGGGGGACATTAAGAAAAGAACTTGTTCTGAAAAGATATAAAAAAACCTTTTGAAAGTATTGCTTGGTGTTGGGTATTCAAAAAGCCATTATTGTAGAGTTGTGGGTGAAAAGAATGAGTTTAGGGGGGACATTAAGAAAAGAACTTGTTCTTAAAAGATATAAAAAGCCTTTGAAAGTATTACTTGGTGTTGGGGTATTTAAAAAGTCGTAAAGTAGAGTTGAGGGTGAAAAAGATGAGTACTTCAAGTTGTAAAATTGGTTTAGGGGGGACATTAAGAAAGGAACTTGTTCTGAAAAGATATAATAAAGCCTTTTGAAAAGTATTGCTTGGTGTTGGGGTATTCAAAAAAACCAAAAAGTAGAGTTGTGGGTGAAAGGAATAAGTTCTTCAAGTTGTAAAATTGGTTTAGGAGGGACATTAAGAAAGAACTTGTTATGAACAATATAATAAAGCCCTTTGAAATGTATTGCTTGGTTTTGGGGTATTCAAAAAGCCATAATGTAAAGTTGTGGGTATAAGGATGAGTACTGCAAGTTGTAAAATTGGTTTAGGAGGGACATTACGTAAAGAACTTGTTCTGAAAAATATATTCGGTGGGGAGCAAAAAAGTTGAGGGTGAGGGGGGCCCTTCTGTGTCTCAAGTGCGCAAAAAAAGCATTAAAAAAATAGGTTGGGGGGTCCTATTGGCCCAGGGGGCCGGGGGAGGGGGCCCCTTTGGGAGGCTCGGGGAATCCTCTGGAGGCCCGGGGGATTGGGACCTGGGGGGAGGGGTGTGGCCCTTTGAGATTGGGGTAGGGGACCTCACAACATTGTTCAAATGGAACTTGTGTATTATAACGACCACAGAGTTTCACCCCAAATCATCTTCTAAAATGTCTCAAACCGTTCCGCCCAAATCATCTTCTAAAATGTCTCAAACGGTTTCGCCCAAATAATCCCCTAAAAGTAATTTCTGCTTGTTCCTTTGTTTCGGCATCCCTGCGCTGTCACATTTGAAATTCCTAGGAAACCCTTTCCCGCGTAAAATATATTCATCTCGAAGGTGTTCGTAGCTACACTCTTAGGCTAAGTTTTTAATAGAATGTCAATTTATATCTCAGACCGAAAGGTCGGAGAAGCCACATCTAAAAATAAAATATCAATTTATCTCTTTAACTAAATATCAGAGAAGCCCTATTTAAAATAGAATTTCAATAGCTTTAGATTCCCATATAATTACTAGGAAACAAGTGATGTCATTTCCAATTACGATGGTTTCGAGAGAATATTAAAGAATTTATAACTAAGTCTAAAGACCTGAGAAACCATATTTAAAAATGGAATTTCTATCTCTTTAGAGTCCCGTATAATTCCTAGGAAACAAGTGATGTCATTTCTAATTCCGTTAGTGGATCAATAATTTCCCTTAGAAACATTAAATAAATTCCTCTTTCATGGATCAATAATTCCCCCTAGAAACAACAAATAAATCGACCTTGAAAGGGGGGGGGGCATTGACCCCATTAGACTCGATCAATAATCCTTGAATAAATTATGTTAGCTTGGCGTTAGACTAAATTGCAGATGGCAGCACATGTGTAGCCCCGGGAGTCATTATGGCTTCCCTACTTTCGACCCCTCTTTCTAAAATTATACACATACTCTTATGCTTACACGTTTGATGAGAATCTGTAGAATAAACAAAATTTGCGCGTTAAAAACCAGCACAAAAAGATACTGTTAATGACCTAATCAAGATTTTGGTGTTAAAATTTTCAATTTCTATCTACATGGGTCGTCCTTTACTTACAGTTAGTTACCACGAATTATTTGACCCAGTATTCTCTTAAATGTGACGGAGGCTACGACTCTCTCAGTCCCATTTGTTACGTTCAATTTGACTTTGTATATGAAGATACTTAAAGAATGACAATCATTCCTGAAAAAATACTCCCCTTGAAATGTTTCTTGGGGAGGGGGTATAAAAATGAAGTTTACTTTCACTTCACCTTAAGGGGAAGAGTCTCCGGATAAGTTTTTAGGGCCTGTCCCAAGTTTTTTATAACAACAATGAAAAGGGATGTTAGAACCTAAATGAAAATAAATAATCTTATATCATCAGCCTCGTGTTGAGAGGCATGTGCTAAATAAAAGACTTTACGTGTATCCAGGTTGCCAAAAGGACATATGCGTTATATCTAAGGAACTGCTAAGGGTATTAACTTAGAACTTCCAAGGTATGTTGATGGGGATTTTTAACTGATTCAATGGATGTCGAAAGGACTTATCTGCAATGCTCAGGAGCGACTAAGGGTATCAAGTTGGAATTTTAATGAACATTGGGGATGGTGTTGAACTAAATCAAAAAGCACTGCCTGCATCTAAGTTGTCAAAAAGGTATTAAGAGGAAATTTTCATTTTGAAATAAATCACGATACACCATGTACATCCATGTTGTCGATTGGGCGGATCAGCAGTGTATCGGGAGCGGCTAATGGTATTTAGTGGAAACTTTCAAGGCATGCTGCGAGGGATGCTAAATGAAATTAAAAGAGGACATGTACATTCAGGTTGTCAAGTTCAATGGGGTTTATTATCAAATCAAAAGATAAATTGCACCTAATAACAATACTCAGTCCATTCCTGGACAACGAGATCCTCAATCGCTATCTTATAAACATAATACGCAGCGTGGTCACTGCCCCTACTCTCAGAAACAACCTTGCCTCTCATTTAATCCAACATAACTACCAATTATCCTCCTGCCCTCTGCCCCAGGGAAAACTGCCCCACCATATTATCAAAATAAAATAAAATTTTAGCTTAATTTTTTATTGAATTATGTTTAATACATTTTATGATTTTTCTTACCAATATTTAACTAATTCTACTACTACTAACAACTCACCGCAGCACCAAGCCGTCTGAGGCCAACACAGCTACGCTCGCTCCTCCGCCATCCCAATCTATTCAAAGCCTTCCTTTTTACACCCTCCCACGAAGTTCCCATTTCCTTTAAATATTTCTTTATGACGTCCTCCCACCCCAGACGAGGACGACCTGCTTTCCGTTTAGCCGTAGACGGTTGGTCGAAAAGAACAATCTTCGGCAATCTGTCATCCTTCATCCGCACAACGTGCCCTAGTCATATCAACCGTTCTTTCGTTATAACTCTATAGAGCGGTATTGAATCACATTATTCATAGCGCCTGTTGTTGGAAATACGGCCAGTCAGCCGGGTACCCAGGAAAATCATTAAGCAATTTTTCTGGAATACATTCAGCAAATCTTCATCCGCTTTTCGAAGCCCCCATGCTTCAGAGCCATATTTGACTATTGTCATCACTTTAGCTTCTAATATTCTAATCTTGTTTTGCAGACTTATCTTCCTATTCTTCCAAACTTTTTTTAATTGTGAAAAAAACACCATGAGCCTTGGCTATTCTACTTTTAACATCTTCACTGCTTTCACCATCTTTACTAATAATACTACCAAGGTAAGTGAAGCTGCCCACTTGATCAATCTTTTCATTACCCAATGTCACCTTTTCATCTTCCCTTATTCCTAGCCTTATTGACTTAGTCTGCTCAGCATTAATTTTCAAACCTATTTTAACACCCTGAACTCGTAAAACCTCTAAAAGTTCATTCATTTTGCTCACTCTTTCCTCTAGGATGCTTTGATCATCAGCTTAATTTAAGTCCAGGAGACTTTTTCCTCCCCATTTGATTCCGTGGTCTCCCATTGCCTTTCCTGTGCTCCTTAATACAAAATCCATCAAAATAATCCATGTAAAGGGAGATCGAAGACAGCTCTGCTTAACTCCTGATTTAATACAAAATCAGCTGCTAACCTCATTTCCAACCTTAACTGCAGCCGTGTTATTCTCGTACATAGCACTAATCACTATAATGTATTTGTCTGGTATACCATACAAGGATAAAACCTTTGCATAGCTCTTCTATCAACAGAATCGAACGCTTGCTCATAATCTGTAAAACTAAGGACCAAAGGTGCTTGACAATTCAGGCACTTCTCAATTATTAACCTAAGAGTGAAAATTTGGTCGACACATCCTCTACCTTTTCTAAAACCGCATTGTTCTTCTCTTAAAACTTTGTCTACGGCATCTCTCAGTCTTAAAAAGTATCATATTACTAAGTAATTTGCTACCTACAGAGACCAGACTAATGCTTTGATAATTACCACACTCACTTTTTTCACCTCTCTTATAAAGTGGCTTAATTAAGGTTTTCCTAAAATCATTTGGTGCTTCCCCTTTTTCAAAAATCATATTCATAATCTTCAGTAACTTGTTTCTAACCTCAGAGCACAGTTTATATAATTATCCAGTAAGTTTACCGCAGATGATTTCTGGCTCTTCATTCTCGGTGCGAACAAAAAGCTCCTCCCACTTATTTGTGCACTTGTTGTCCACTGATTGGTTTAGCCGGCCAAGTGGTTTTGTCAGTACTTGTTCCGTTGGTGATTATTCTTTGTCTACCCGTGAAAAGATCTAATGCCGTTTATGTTTATAGGTTCTCTGGAGCACTCGCACCTTTGTCCGAGTTTTTATAATGGATGAGATAGGGAAAGATCATACTGCTAATTATATAAACTGTGCCTCAGAGCCACTATATTTAAGAAACTCATTTACTACCCTATCAGCACCTGAAGCCTTATTATTTTTTAATCCTTTCAGTACTGTCGTTAATTTTTCCTCGCAAAGCAAATCTTCCCTCACATCCAAGGTATCACAAACTTTTTCATTTTCCTTTATATCTTTACCTGCAACTCTATCTCGGTTTAGCAAATTCTCAAAATGTTCTGCCCATCTCGGTTTAATTCTTACTTTATCGCTAATTGTGGCCCCATTCCTATCTTTAGCTGGGCCAAGTCCGGATTGACTACTCCCTCTCAATTTATTGACATGCTAGTACAATATTTTACTATTATGCCGTCTAGCTGCATCTTCCAGATCCTCCGCAATTTTATCCATCGCCTCCACTTCTAAATTCCTTAGTTCATATTTTAATGCTTTCTCCACTTTCTTTACGTTGCTTTTGTTTTCATATGATCTATCACTCAGATAATCCTTGTACAAGTCCTTTCTCCTTTCTATTAAACATAAAGCTTTTTTCACTAATATTCTTAGCTGCAGTCCTAGCTTTCTTCCCTACGGCACCTTCAGCAACTTCACAAATTATTTTTCTAAAATTATTTTAGAAAAACTTCAGCAACTTCACAAATTATTTTTCTAAAATTATTCCACCCATCTTCCACATTATCAAATTTTAAACTCTCAAGTTTAGTATTCAAGTGTTTCTGGAAAGTTTCTCTCAAATTCTCATCCTGGAGTCTACCAACATCATAACTTCCCGGGAGGTAGTTACCCTTTCGAAATTTGAGCTTTACTTTTAAAATCAATAACAACACTTTTATATACCTTAGTATCCTGTATTGATCCTGCCAATCTTCGGTTTACTATAACATAATCAATAAGGTTTGCTGTCTTACCATCACGTGAATACCATGTTAACTTATGAGCCATTTTATGACCAAACACCGTGTTGGTTATAAATAGATTGTTATACCTATAAAATTGCAAAAGTCTGTATCCATTACTGTTTTCTTTTCCTACACCAAATTTACCTAGGCTAGGATACCATCTATCTCTATTTCTACCGACCTGGGCGTTAAAATCTCCTAGTAAAAACATCATATTTCTGCCTGGGACCCTGTCTATTTGCTCCTGTAACTGTAAGTAAATTCATCTGAGTCACTAGTATCTCCACCAGTCGGTTCTACAGAGGCATATACTACTATAACTTATACCCTTAACATATTAGTCTTAAAATGAGCAATTATTATTCTATTATTAATACCTTCCCAGCCTAAACAAGACTTAGCAGCTCGGGTATCGGGTATTTACATTATGCGGATCCGAGCTTGGTCGAAATAATGTTTTAAATGCAGATGGGAGTTCACCAGCTAGAAACTTGAACACAGAGGTCAAGCATGACTGATGCTGCAGCGACTCCATTGACAAATAATCTTCATTTTTCCAATTAATTTCAAAAGATCGTTCATGAATCGAATTGAGCTTCTACAGGTAAGATTTAAAGGTCGATCGCCAGATCACTACGCAGTATTGTAAATGGGGTTTGATAAGAGTGTTGTATAACAGGACCAGTGTTTCCTGCAGCAAAGTGTTCTTTAATTTCTGTTTATTCCAAGATTCCGGGATATCTTCAGCTCTACTGCTTGAATCTTATGAAGGTATGACATGTTCTCATCAAGCAGGACCCCCAGGTATTTTGCAAAACACTTGTCTGGCCGACCGATCAAACCTCTGGCCTTTGGATTCCACATGCCTCCGGATGGACACTTCCGACCCGCCAAAAAAATGAAACGCAAGATTTATCAGCATCAATCACAGGTCGGTTAGAATCCATCCAGAGATACTTCTTCTCGAGAACAACCCTAAGCTTGGAAATGAGCGCTGTTTTATCCCTTTCACAGGAGCCTAATGTGGTATCATCTGCAAAAGCCACAAGCTCATCATCATCTACAGGCTGAAAAGAAGCTTCATCATGACATTGCTTACAGCAGCGAAGAATAGCTCGTGCCGGGTTTAATACGCTACTCAGATCGTTAACGTGAATCAGAAACAGTAGTGGTCCTAATATTGACCCTTGGGGGACACCACAATTGACGACTACATTATTTCCTGGGTCTTCTCCCAAATAAATCCTGGGGTCCCTTAAGTACGATCTGAACTAATCCAGAGTTTCGCCTCTTATTCCTATATGCTCCAGTTTCCCGAGGAGAGTAGGTTGTTACATACTATCAAATGCTTTTCTAATATCAATCAGGACCGCTGCAGGTAGAAGGCCAGAATCCAGAACTTTGTTGATCCATAAACTCGAAGTCGTTAGTGCATCTTGGGTGGAGTGTCCTGGTCTAAACCCAAACTGATGAGTATTAAGAAACCTTTCTTTTCTCCAGAAACTGGAGTAGCTGCTGCTGCATGGGTCTTTCAAAAACCTGTGAAAAAACTGAAAGAATGGAAATAGGTATATAATTCGCAGGATCAGCTCGAGAACCTCCTTTGTGAAAAGTAACTTATTTAGCTTATTTTAGCCGTTCAGGTAAGTAAGAGGCTCTATGATTGACGAAGCAGCTGCTTTTAACACATTAGTGCGTACTTGGTCGAATCCGGAAGCAGATTTTCTTCTTAGGTTTCGTATAATCAACAGAATTTCAGATGGGGAGACAGGAGCGAGAGCCATTGACTTAGTGCAGGCTGGGCCTAGGTAATCTTTAAAAACTCTTTACGGGGTTTTCAACGGAATTTGCTTATTCAACGGAATTTGCTCAAAAAGACATATCTTTAATTATCAGAAACGGCTAAGGGTATCAAGTTGAAACTTTTAAGGAATATTGATGAGTATGTTGAACTAAATCAAAAGACGCCGTGTGTACCTAGGTTGTCTAAAAGGCGTATTTGCAATATCCCAGGGACGCTTAAGGGCATTAACTTGAAAATTTCAGGGAATATTGACGGGGGTGTTGAAACACTGTGTGCATCTAGGTTGTCAGGAGGGCGTATGTTCAGTATTTCAGAACAAGCTAAGGGTATTAGTTTGGATCTTTCAAGGGATGTTGAACTAACCAAAAATATTATGTGCATCCAGGCTGTTGTAAGGTTTCCACGTTGAAACTTTAAAGGAATGTCGGAACTAAATGAAAATACACTATGCGCATCCAGTTTTTCACATGTGGGTATAAGTAATATCTCAGGAACGGCTAAGGGTATATATTTACGGCTTATGGGACCCAGTTGACACTTTGAGGGAATATTGAACTGGAAGATCAAGTAAAGTTTAAATTTGATTTAGGGGGTCCAAGGGGAGCTTATTAAGGGCAGTAAATGTTTGTACAAAATGTGGCTGTATTGATTTCTAGTGAAAAATTTTGTTGTTGTTGATCTGCTGAACTTTTCATGCAATGAAGACACTTCAACGAAAGTTTTAGAACAAAGGGAACCTCAGCTGGAAACAACTCTTGTTTGATTTATATTTGACGTCCTATTGTTATTTTTTTAAAGAACAAATCAGAGCCGGAACTTTTTTCAATGAATGAGTTCATAATGTATTTTTTGAACAGACTAAGAGTTAAAGCAAAATATAAGACCACAAGATCCTTACAATAAAATGGTCTATCAGTATTTGTTTGTTTTGAGGAACGTACCAGTATGGGGATCGGGATGGCTTCAGCCCCACAGGAGGGCAAAAACCATGTGGATTTTGAATCCATTCATTTGAATGTATTCCCCCTGTTCATCCATCCAAAATTCTACAGTGAAACTATCAGTAAGATTCTTCTAAAAATTTGTCCAAAATATAAATAGCAAACCAAATTATTAATTCTTGAAATCTAGACAGAGAATCGACATATTCCTTTTATAAACCAATAAAAAACAATGTCAATTAAAGACAAACGAAATGAAATTTTTTAATGAAAATGAGAGAGTAACTTTAAACCAAAAACGAGTAAAAATAAAATCAAATAATAATTTTAACTCAAAAAGGACTGAAATATGTATCAATGAATAAGTCAGATCCGAAATGCGCAGAAAACACCATGAATTACCGAGTCAAAACTTAAACAAACAGAAAATACCACAAAAAGGAGTAGGATTAACTCCTCTAAACCTTCTAAAGGCCAGAGCGTCATTTACGCATGACTGAAAATAAAATATATTTTAAATATTCTCTTTTATAAATCGGCGAGTCTTCCAGGAATGAATGTCATTATAGGCCTATATTGTACGGCCAGTCAATATTCATTAGTTCTTTTTAGTGTTCTTGGTTATCATGGCGATCTTCTTTCTTTTTTTGTTCATCTTATGACGAATAAAAACGTACTGCTCGAAATAAAAATTGTTTTCAGTGAGGAGAAAATAACGCTCTCGCGTTTAGAAGGGTTAGGGGTGTTAAGCCTGCTCCTTTTTTTTAGTAATTTTTGTTCTTTTTAATCTTGACTTGATTATTCGTTGTAATTTCTGTTCATTTTGGGATTATTTAGTCATTGACAGTGATTTCTGTTTGTTTTACGTTCGGACTATAATTTGAATTTATGTCTACTCGTCATACTTGTATTTACTTGTACTTGTAGCAGGACTCAAGCATCTCCGCTCTCCCTGGCTTCCAGTAGCTTTGTCATTATAGTAAGCCAAGAGTCTCGGTCGTTTGCGAGTGGCTAAATCAATTCGAGCCAGGACATTTCCCATCTTCGTCCATACTTCTTGAAGCCACCGATTGGGTCTAGGTCAGCCTTGATGTAGGCGAGCCACGTTTTCTTTTGTCACCCATGCCCATTTTATATCCCGAAAGAGGTGTATATCTGAGTGCTTTATTGACAAAGGTCTGGTGTGGGCGGCGAAGTGTATGGCCGAACCATCGGAGTCTTCTTTCTTTAATTATAGTGGCTAAATCAGAAAGCTGATGACAGATTTTGCGGAGTTCGTCATTTATGTCACGATCACGGAGTTTAATGTCAATGATTCTCCTTATACATGAATGGTCAAATACGTTGAGGGATTGAATGTCAGATGCTTTCATAGCCCATGTCTCACAGCCGTATAGTAAGACAAACCGAACAAGGGCCTGGTAAACCCTTATTCTTGTCTTCAGACGAACATTTTTCTGGTTCCATAGAGAGTGATTTAACTGGGAGAAGACTCCAGTTGCTGAAGCAATTCTTGACTGTATTTCTGATATGTATCCTCCTATTGAGTCTACCAGAGAGCCTAGGTACTTGAACTCATGTATCTCGTCTATGGGTGACTGTTCTAGTAAAATTGAGGGGTCTCGAGATGATATACCAGACGCCATAACCTTTGTCTTAGAGGGGCTTACTTTTAGGCCGGCCAGAGAGGATTCTTCAGCTACATTCGATAGCATAGATCGGGCTTCTGAACAAGATTCAGCTACAAGCAAATATCGTCAGCATAGTGCAAATCGGTGATCACAAAATTGGGACATATTTCAACGCCTGAAAAGGTCGTTATTGCTCTGGTCATAATCCAGTCGATCACGAAATTAAATAAGACGGGAGACAATATACATCCCTGTCGGACACCAAATCAATTTGGAACATCGAGGAGAGTTCTCCACCGATTTGAGTTTGGGCTCGTGTATGCTGGTAGTATGCTTGGATAAGCCTGACTATCTTTCCTGGTATTCCATCTTCTGTCATGGCCTTCCAGATTTTATCCCTTAGAACAGAATCAAAAGCTGTAATAAAATCTATGAATAGAGACACTGTTGGTTTCTGGTGTTTCGCCCTGTGTTCAAGGGTTTGTCTGAAGACGAATAGTTGGTCAATTGTTCTCATGCATGGGCGGAATCCCGCTTGATTGGGCCTTGTCTTTACGTCGCGCTGGATACGAAAACGATTAAGTAGCACTATGGCAAATATTTTGGCAGTAATGCCAATGAGAGAAATCCCGTGATAATTGCTGTATTTTGTCTTTAGCCCTTTTTGAACACTGGAAGGCTGATAGAGTCTCCCGAATCCTGTGAAACCAACTCTTCTTCCCATAAACGACAGGTTAGTTTATGAAGCCTGCAGACAAGTGCTGTTTCTACATACCAGTAGAGTTCAGCCGGAATCGCATTAGGACCAGGGGCTTTTTTGCTTTTAAGGCAGTTGATTACTTGTTGGACTTCATTTATCGTAGGGGGAGCCACGTTCACGTCATTGCAATTACTGCTGGGTGAGTTTGGTTCCTGCAGGTCATCAGCGCTTCAAATTGGATTATGGCAAGGCTGATTGTGATCCATTGCTGTGGAGAGTTGGTGCTGGTTAAGCAGTTTGTCAAAGTGTTCCTTCCAACGATTTATTCTTTCGGTATTATTCGAGAGTAACTTGCCGTTTTCATCTTTGACGGATGTACTAGCAGGCTTATGTGATTTACTCTTGATTGATTTTAGGAGCTGATACATCTTCCTGGTGTCAGATCTAGAGGCAGCGGCTTCCATGTCTTCATCGATTTCCTCCCAGTACTGGTTCTTATCATTCTTAGCCGACTCAAGGCATTCTCTTCTCCGGCGTTTGAACAACTCCGATTTTCTGTCCGATATCTGTTGCTTGTGCTCAGCCATCTGAATTGTGCGTGTTGACATCCATTTTTTGGATAGTCTTTTGCGGCATCCTATTGTAGCTTCTGCAGCCTCGTGGATTGTATTGCGCATGGTCAACCACTCTTCATCCAAACTTTGAGTTTGCTCGGCGTTCGCTTGCACTTGGAGAGCTTCAAAGCTGTTAGACAACTCTAAGCAGAATGCCTGTCGTATATTAGGATCATCAAAGCGATTGGTGTCAAATCTTCGTGGAGGTTTCCTCTTGGTGCGTGCTGCAAGTTGTAACTTTAGATCTAAATTGACTAGAAGATGATCCGACCCATGCTTCGACCCAGTATCTGCTTCAATGTACGATCTATTATTCTTAGCCATTGATTTCACGTGAGGATGTAATCAATCAGGATTTTTGCTCTGCCATCTCTTGAATGCCATGTGGCTCTGTGGCTGGGCTTGTGTTTGAATAAGGTATTGGTAATGACCGAATCATTCGTCAGGGCAAAGTGAAGAAGTCTTGATCCCCTGCTACATCTAGCTCAAGACCGAAGTGGCATATGGTAGACTCAGCATTGGATACTTTCCCCCCGATTCTGGCGTTAAAGTCACCTCCAATAAAGATGAGGTCTCGTTTTGGGACTTTCTTAAGCGTACAAGTTAGAACTTGGTAAAAAAGATCTGCTTCACTCTCCGGTGCGTCTCTGGTTGGAGCATAAACTACAATAACTGATATGTTGAATAGGTGGTCTTTGAATCGCGCTCTTGCTACTCTGTGTGAGCTAGGTTCTCACTCTAGAAGTGACTTCGCCTTGAGGGGGCTTAAAATGATACCCACTCTATTATACGCAGATCCATCAAGGGATCCGGAGTTGAAAAAGGAGAAAGAAGCGTCGTCCTCAGGAGTTCTAATCTCTGAGCCTTCCACAATGCCGTTGAGTTTGTTTTCTGAAACGCACATTATATCTATTCTTTAACGAAATGATTCCCCAGCGATAAACGACTGGATCGTTAGGCATTTCATCAAACAGACGTTCCAGCACCATACACTGAGGGGCTGTCTGTGTTTCCGAAGTAGTGCCTCAGCTTGCCAATTTTTCGGAGAAGGCGCTGATGAAACCTTCAACGCATCGCTTGCCAGGGATGCCGTAGTATGGGTTTGCCAACTTTTCGGAGCAGGCGGCGATGAACTTCAACGCATCGCTTGCAGGGAATGCCGTAGTATGGGGTTGGACTCTTTACATTGACTTGTATTTGGACGTTTCGTGGAAATATATTTAACCATGCAGGTCACCGTTCCCTGATGGCAGCCTCTGCGGTTTTGCCTGGCAAGAATTGGAATAAGCAATTCCGGCCGTTTCCACCTGACTATCACGATGAGGAAACCGCAGGAGGATTTCTCCTATGTTTAACTAGTGACGGAAGACTAGACTAACCTGATGGGGTTACACACTTCCCGAAACATCAGGACCATCCAGACTTCTTAAACACAACCTAGGTCACAGGAATTTTTTGAGAAAGTTCTTTTTTGGAAAAGTTTTTAAAATGAATATTTATAAAGGTTTAACAGTGAAACTGGAGTATTACTATTTTATTAACTTGAGAGAAATAATGACACAACTTGTTTTAATACTGAAGGTATGGGTTGTTAAGCCTGTTATGTTGTTAAATTATTTCTAAAATGCACGTTGGAGGAAAATTTATATGCTTTCTTTGGCCGTCCAATTGTTAACTCAATGTCAAGTACAACATTTCTTTTAGCCAAATTTATTAGAAACATTAAAAGCACGTAGATATGAGCATTAGCTTTCGATTGAGTCATTAATTGTGTCTCTACCATCTTCCAGTAACCTGCTAGCAATGACAAAAAAAGGGAGAAACATGACTGTTACCCATGCAAAAAAGTGACTTTCCTTATTTACGTGGTGGGGAGCTGTAAACGCTTCAGCTTCATATTTTCAATAATGGAGATTCCAATGGTATATTCTTATTTCGATTAAATGTCGCGTTTGAGGGGCTTGTTCTGAAATCTCCAAAGATTTGTTTTCTTAATTACAAATAATCATTCTGTTGGGTCCAAATGATAGCCCAAATCATCGTCTATCGTGATTTCTTTTTTTCTTGACAGTCTCTCTTAAAACGCTTTTCAAAAATTCTAGTTAGTGTGTGCCGTTGTCTGTTCTTTACTAGGTCGTAACTACTTTCACCACTCAGATGGGACACTGTAAACCACCAGTTACCAGTTACTCCGGAAAGGGCATCGGAAAGTGTTATTTCTGGTGTCATATGGCACTTTCGTTTTGGCTGTAACACGACAATTTTTTTAAAAACACTGTGAATATAAGCATTAGCTTTCAAATGAGCCGTTAATCACGTCAACACAATTTTCCAGACGCCTGTTAGAACTGGTGAAGAAAAAATAAAAAATGGATTTCTGATAAGAATTGCTAGTAATGGATACATTACTGATACTCATGTACTCAGTTTAGGGCTTTTAACGACTGTGGTTTCAATGACGTAGCTTTTTGTTTGAGAGGTCATGTTCAAGGGGCTTTGGGCTCTGTTTGAAATTATTGAAATAATTGTTTTCATAATTACAAGTTACATAATTAAATAATTACAACTTGAATATTAATTCTTATTTCTAAATGAGTGTATATCAGTAAATGTAAAACAAAATATTGAAACGTTGTGTTAAGACGATAGAATACAGGTAGATTTATCGACGAAGCTCTGTGATGCGATTTTTTTCTTTATCATGTCAAGGAATTACTTTTCTTTGTCTCTTCATTTGTGCATATTCGACACACCTAACTTGTGTTTCTCTATTAATCGCATTATAACTCTGCTCCCGTGGTTCCTTTCCTTAGTTTTATAACTTAATGGCCTAGATCTGTTTCATATTCTATTGTCGTCATATATCTTATTTCTTTCCCAGCAGCTGTGACAAAAAAAAAAAAAAAAAAAAAAAAAAAAAAAAAAAAAAAAAAAAAAACTGTATTGATGCTCTGCCTTGCAATGTGAGTCCCGGGGCTCTATTCCCGCCGCTGCAAGGTTTGGCAACAGGCCTGCTACCTAAAAAAAATGCAGCAACTGAATGTTGACTAGAGGCCGCAAAACGTTGGCTAGAGGCCATCAAGGCCGCGTCTATCAATAGCTATAGAGGATCTTTATCTAGGGCTGTTGATTAGGGTTGCTAACTACGAAAGTCTAAAAAGAGTGCAAATCAAGGCCAAACAAGAGTGATTTTTGCTCAAAAAGAGTATAAGTAAAAAAAAAATTTGGCTGCCGCCGCGCGCGCATTCTCTCTGAGATAAAAAGAAGTGCATTTCACACAAAAATTGTGCAAGTTGGCAACCCTGTTCCATGGGCTAAATGCACTATTGAAAAGTTGTCAACTTCTGACGTTTAAAGCAAATGAAAACCGACACCCAAAAAGTGTGGGTTTCGCTCTTGCGCATCCCTTCTGAGGTAAAAAAGAGTGCATTTCACACGAAAAGTATGCAAGTTGGCAACCCTGCTTTTGATCTGTGTCTCGTCATCCATTTCTCTCAGTCATTCATTGGATCCGTTACTACTGCTATAAACTAATCCCAGTGCTAAACCACCTAAGGCCTTGAATGGGCGTTTTTTTTTTATATGAATTTGGCTCGATTGATCACTCTCCTTAGCTGAAGACATAGATGACAAATTTACTTCTCTTATCAAAAAGTCTACTCCAGCGGAAAGCTCGTCAAAGATCAAGAACGCACCTATAGTTAGATGATGGCGTGAACAAGTGCATGTTCATTTGTAAACTTGCTTTGAAATGCGCATTACCAACTACAGAGAACGTGAGCCAAGTGTCAGCGTCTATGGGTTTTTATATAATTATGTCTTTCTCTATGGTTGCGCTAATATAACAAGTTTGGCCAGCCTAAACTCGATTTGGTTTGGCTTTTGCCCTGTTGCTTCTGACAACGCAAAAGAAATATAGAGAAAAATAAATATTACGCATACAGATAAAATACTTTCTCAAAATTGCTGTGTATACTTTTGACGTTGTAACGATTCTTGACTGCTTAGCGGAGAATAATGGCAGTTAAGCATGATAAAGGCAGTATTTGTAGTTTATACATAAAAAGATTGTTGTATGATGCAAGATAATGATCTTACAATACCTTTTTTCCTATTTATTTAGAAAAAAATATTTTTCCAAAAAGAAGATTCAGAGAAAAGTGCACAGCCACATTAAAGGTTAAACAAGTAGAAATGAAGTCATATGATAATTCAATTAGAACGAACAGAAACTATCACACCCCCACGCCCTCTCCCAATTTGAAATTTGAGATCTGCTTGACTCCTATCCATTCCCTCAAATTCTCACCTTGATCCCCTCTAAGCTACGCTCGAGATATTGCAGATGCGCTATTTTCATAACATGGTTGCAGATAGTGCGTTTGATTTACCTTGCTTCTTAAGTGCAAATGTATTCTAAGTTCCGTAAGAATATATGGTGTACACAATTTTAGGTGGATCGGATACAAAATAGTTTTAACCCCTGTACCTCTGGCTCACCCCAAGTCAAAATTCGAGCTATACTTCGCCTATAAGTCGAGCTATACAAAGTGTTTTTAGCCCAACTCCTTCCCATCACCTACACACAATGTGAAGTAAGATGTGTGCAGTCCGGGTACACATAAAATCTTTTTATCTACGCAGGTACGCCTGTCGTTTGAGGAGTATACCCTTGGAAAAATCTGTGGAATGTTAGTCTAGCGAATAGTTTCAGGCACCTAAGTTTACCGAAGCCCTTGAGAGTTCCAAGCTGATCGGTGAACCGAGAACACACATGCCCGCCTTTTCTACTAAAGAATTAGTTCATACAGAAGGTTGTAATGTCTCCCTTTACTTTTATACGATTTTTTCCTGTGGGATACTTTTTCTTAAATGGATTTCTGTTCGTTTTATGATCGATGTAGTTTTGTTTTTGGTTAAGTGTAGGAAAATTTGTTGATGATTTCCTGGTTTTTCTGCATAAGAACTAAAATGTTCAAGAGTAATTTAACTTGTGGGCAGTCTGAATATTCAGTCACAATGTTCAATCAACCATAGTTTTGTGCAAGGATTTTTTGATAATGTTTTAACTTCAAAATTTTGGGTAGAAATATACTATTTGATAACCTAGATGCATACAGTGTTTTTTATTCATCTCTGCCCCCTCCCCCAAGGTCAAAATGAAAGCTTTACTTTGCCCCTCAACATTCCCTGAAAATATAAATTGATGCCCCAAGGTGTTGTGAGATATTGCTGATATGCTATTCTGATAACTCGGGTACATACACTGTCTTTCGAGTTACCTCACTACTTAACTTGAGTAGATTCCAAGTTCCATTAAAGGCACCGGTTCAGAAACGTTTAGCTCGATCGGAGACGCAATTTTACTTTTGTTCCTCATCCTCTCACCAAGAACACAAATTGGATGTCCCCTTCTTTCCTTCCCGCAGCAAGCAAAAGTATTTTAGGTATAATTCCGTCAAAATCGTGAGGTGGGTGGGTGGAAAGTTGGAGCCAATTTTCCCAAATCAAGTAAAAATGCCAGTAAAAACTGAAAAATGAGCCATTTGGTCCCATGAAAGTAGTATATAGTACTATAAAAGTACTATAAGGATACTTTATAGTACTATAAAGGTAAATATATAGTAAAGAAAACTGATCCCTTTCTGTTGATGCTTAAATTATGCAGACTTATCTTAGTTTTGACAAGATTTTGAAGAAACTAAGTTTCAGCTGGGGGGGGGGGCAAACTCGGGTCTTAGGGGGGGGCAAACCAAGGTCTGGGAGGGACAGTTGCCCCCCTGCCCCATAGCAAATTACACTCTTGCTTTTCCTTAGATATCGCGACTGTCATTTTTGATAATTTGACCATATATGATATCTTTCGATTCACCTCTGCGCCCCCGTCAAGTCAAAAGCCATTTTGATAACTGTGTACAGGTATCGTCTTTCAATTTACATCGTTAATTCAGCGGGAGTAGATTCTTGTCCCACGGGGGCTTATAATATTAAAGATTTTAAGCGGATTAGCGACAAAAATCTCCACCCCATCTACCCCTCATACTTAGTCAAAGTTCAAGATTCACTTGCGTCCCTCCAACACTCACTAAAGGCTCTAATTTGTTCCCCTAAGCCGCCCCGATAATATTGTAGATATGTTGCTGTCTTTCTTCTGAAAAAACTGACGTGGAGAGGTTTTGAAAGTGCCATATGCCAAGTGTTGTTCCTCCAATAACACAGGTTTGAAGGTCATTGCATGGCTTCCAGTCCAAACAAGATGCATCTTGCCTTCCTTTCAGCTGAAATTTACTGACCTGTTGGAGGGACCACTGATCTACTTTGGCTCCCAAATTAATCAGACTGAAAATTATTGCGTTGTTCTAGTTCAAGCAAATTGCTGCATGTTTATCTTATGGCTAGAAATTTGACGGGAGGTAAAGTTGGAGGGGTCAAGGACTCACTTTGGTCCTCCAATCACGCATAGTAGAAGTCCTTTTATGATTCTTGTTAAAGCTAGGTGCAACATGCCTGCCTTTCTGCTAAGATGTAGGCATCCCTCTGCCCCCTAAGTATAAGATCCTTATGCATCTATGATACAAAAAAACCTGCTGATGTATCATAAAAAAAACCGTTATTTGATTTGGAATAGCAAATAATTAAACAAAAATGGTTTTATTATAGTTATTCTTTACGAATAGAGGCTGAACGTCAAGGAAGTTCAGCCGTATACTAAAAGGAATTCTAGGGGTTTCACTTACGGCATCCTTTTATATTGAATAAAAGTACTTCTTTTACAGATGGATTTGCTTGGCCAGCCTTTGCTAGAATTTTCACATCCATGCGATCACGAAGAACTGAAAGAAATATTGTCAGTTCCTAAATCTGAAGAAGAGTCTGCAAACCTATCGAGATCTTTCTTTTTGAGGATGAAATGTACACTGACTACCAAAGGAAGGTCTGTTAACCTAAAATCCGCCACTTATAAGGTAATTTGCCTAGAAGTTGAAACAAGCTGACTAAGAAAGTATACAAAATTATGGAGAAAGGCACAATTAATATATATGCCTTTTTTTGAGTTAAATGAGCCGTTACGGTTATGCTGAAAATATAAGCTTGGTTTTGGATTCAGACTGGCCAAAATACTCCTCATTCATCGATAGTTCTTTTTTTTACGATCTAATTTATCCAATTATCTTGGCTAAGCTAATTGGATAACTCGCTAAAAACCAGTTGTTGAATAGAGTAACTCGCTTGTAGATGTCGTCTATCCGCCTGTTCAATCAATAGAGATTTTTCTTCTTTTCCCTTATTGGAAGTACTCCCAAGCTTCCATAGATACCATTTCAGGCCCAGCAATTTTTGTCGACCTAAATAAGACACCAGCTACTGGAAAATATGTGGTTTTAATTAAAGGAAACTAATCATTTAGCGAGGATACTATTTCGAAAGAGTTCCAATTCGTTTTATCTTTTAGGGTACAGGAGGGAGATGAGAGGTGACCGTTGAAGAGAATATACGAGGAAAGAAAAATTACGGCAATGGACTTTATCCATTATCCATATCATAGGCAGCGCTCGCGCTGCCTAAGTAAAGAACGATGTGGCCACAATGTGTTTTTTTTTCTCCATACCCGGGCACTTCGTATCGAAGGAGTTTCGTAGAAACTTCGAAAAGGGCTCATTCGATTGGAAATTGGAGTGGCTAGTGCCCTTTTTAATAGTCGAAAGTGATTGGAGGGCAACTAGCCCCCCCCCCCCTCGCCCATCATTCCCCCAAAGACATCCAATCAAAATTTTGGGATAGCCATTTTGTTCAGCGTAGTTGGTTTCCAGATAGAAAATATGTTTTTGAGGAGGACACTCACCCACAACCTTCAGGGCAAGGGTTTTAAGCTATGCCCTGAGGGCATATAAGAACAATGTTGGCACAATGTACTATTTATTATTATTTTTTTCCTTTAGAGCTGGGCACTTCATATGGAAGTGGTCGTCGTAGAAACTTCAAAAGGAGCTCATTCGACTGGAAATTCGATGGGCTAGTACCCTTTTTAATAGTTGAAAGTGATTGGGGGGCAACAAGCCCCCCCCACGCCCATCATTCCCCCAAACACATCCAATCAAAATTTTGAGATAGCCATATTGTTCAGCGCAGTTGATTTCCAGATAGAAAATATATTTTTGAGGAGGACACTTACCCACAACCCTCAGGGCAAGGATTATAAGTTATGCCCTGGGGGCATGTAAGGTTTTTATTGAAATCTTTGTCGTAGAAACTTGAAAAAGGCTCGTTCGATTTGAAATTCATAGGGATAGCAACATTTTTAATAGTCGAAAGTGATTTTAGGGCAACAGAACCTCCTCTTACGCCCACCTTTTCCCCAAACACATACATTCAAAATTTTTAGGTAGCCATTTGATTCAACGTAGTTGAAATTTTTGGAAATTAGATCTTTAAGGATGACAACCTCTCCCCCCACAGCCCTCAGGGCAAGGGTTGTAAGTTATGCCCTGGGGGCATGTAAAGTTTTTATTGAAAGCATTGTCGTAGAAACTTCAAAAGGGCTCGTTGAATTAGAAATTGAAAAGGCTAGTGCCTTTTTAATTGTCGGAAGTCATTGAAAGGAAGCTGGCATCTTTTCTATGCACGCCCTGGTTTCAAGCACATCAAATAAAGATTTTGCGATAGTCATTTTGTTCAGTGTAATTGAAAATTGTTAACATCCAATCGGTGAGAAGGACACTCCCCTCACAGTCTTCAGATTAAGGGTGATAATTTGTGCCCTGGGGGAATGTAAGGTTTTTTATTGAAATCTTCGTCGTAGAAAGTTGAAAAAGGGCTCCTTCGATTGGAAATTCAAAGGGCAAATTCAAATGTAATTTGCACTTTACTGAAAAAAATACAAATGAATGTGCATTGTCAGTTTAATATACATATACTGATATTTAGTAATCAAAATGTTAATATTATTTGATTTATGAAAGTAAAAACATTTATATTTTTTCAGTAAAGTGCAAATTATGTTCTGGCCTTGGGAAGGCATAGAGGTTTTGAGCCTTAGTCATGTTAATTTCTGCTCGTTTTGAGTTTGACTCGGTTATTTATTGTAATGTCTTTTCGTTTTGGGTTTCATTTATCTATTGATGCTGATTTGTGGTATCACGCTTGGTAGATTATTTGATTTTATTTTTGCTCATTTTGGTTTAATGGAGTACTTTACTTTTCTTTGAAAAACTTATTTTGTCGAAGAAGTTTTTTTAATTAATTATAGTAAAGATCGATGTTGGTATAATGTATTATTTTTTTGTTGTTGTTGTTGTTTAGACCAGGGCACTTCGTATCGAAGGAGTTGTCGTGGGAACTTCGACAAGGGCTTATTCAATTGAAAATACAAAGGGCTGATGCCCTATTTAATAGTCGAAAGTGATTGGAAGGCAACTAATCCCCCTTCCACTCCCACCCTCCCACGCCCACCCTCCCATTTGCCCATTATGTTTAAAAACTAAATGTTGCCTTAAGATTAAATCAAAATGCACTATGATAATGCTTATTCCCAATAAGGCATCTCAGCAGTATCCCAAGAACGACTGAGGGTATTATGTTCAAACTTTCGGGGCTACTTCTGCTCTTAAAATTTAACCAAATCAAATTGTGTAAGTGTATACAAGCTATCAAAGAAAGTAAACAGATTTTTTTGCGAATGGTATCAAGTTTTCCATTTCAGGTTAACTAGAGGAGGTATGAAACTAAATTAAACAGTACTATTTGTGTCCAGATTTTTAAAATTGTGTATGTTGTTAAAAATTGCTGAAAATTTTTCTCCAGCATACAAATAGCAGGCCAAACTATAAACTCCTAAAAAACGAAAAGATTTAAAGTATTATTTTCTTTTTCCCTGAAAAGACTATGTCAATATAAAACGAACAGAAATTAATTAAAAAACTTTCCACAAAATAAGTTTTTCAAAGAAAAGTGAAGAACTCCATTTAACAAAAAATGAGCAAAAATAAAATTAAATAATCTACCAAGCGGGAAACTACCACAAATCAGCATCAATAAATAAATGAAACCCAAAACGAACAGAAATTATAATAATTAACTGAGTCAAACTCAAAAGAGCAAAAATTAACGTAAGTTGGGCGCAAAACCCCTATGGCTTCCCAAGGCCAGAACAAAATTTGCACTTTACTGAAAAAATACAAATGAATGGGCATTGTCAGTTTAATATACATATACTGAAATTTAGTAATCAAAATTTTAATATTATTTGATTTATTAAAGTTATAGTAAAACATTTTGTATTTTTTCAGTAAAGTGCAAATTTTGTTCTGGCCTTGATAAGGCATTGGGGTTTTGCGCCCAACTTATGTTAATTTCTGCTCGTTTTGAGTTTGACTCGGTTAATAATTGTAATATTCGTTTTGGGTTTCATTTATTTATCAATGCTGATTTGTGGTAGTTTCACGCTTGGTAGATTATTTGATTTTATTTTTGCTCATTTTTTGTTAAATGGAGTTCTTTACTTTTCTTTGAAAAATTTATTTTGTGGAAAAAGTTTTTTAATTAATAAGAAATAGAGCGTCTTAATTCTTTTTCTAATTTCTGACGACACTTATTACGTGATGCTTCCCAATAAAGTTATACTCATAGTATTTTGTGAGTGGCACCGCAGCTCTATAAGCTCCGCAGCTCTGTTCGTTTTGAATTGACATAGTCTTTTCAGGGAAAAAGAAAATAACACTTTAAATCTTTTCGTTTTTTTAAGACTTTATAGTTTGGCCTGCTATTTGTATGCTGGAGAAAAATTTTCAGCAATTTTTAACAACATAAACCCTTTTAAAAATCTGGACACAAATAGTACTGTTTAACTTAGTTTCATACATCCTCTAGTTGACCTGAAATGGAAAACTTGATACCATTCGCAAAAAAATCTGTTTACTTTCTTTGATAGCTTGGATACACTTACAGTATTTTGATTTGGTTAAATTTTAAGAGCAGAAGTAGCCTCGAAAGTTTGAACATAATACCCTCAGTCGTTCTTGGGATACTGCTGAGATGCCTTATTGGGAATTAGAATTATCACAGTGTATATTGATTTAATCTCAAGGCAACATTTAGTTTTTAAACGTAATGGGCCAGTGGGAGGGTGGGAGTGGAAGGGGGATTAGGTGCCCTCCAATCACTTTCGACTATTAAAAACGGCATCAACCCTTTCTATTTTCAATCGAATGAGCCCTTTTTGAAATTCCCACGACAACTTCTTCGATACGAAGTGCCCTGGTCTACAACAACAACAACAAAAAATATTACTAATCACTTTTGACCATTAAAAAGGGGACTAGTCTTTGGATTATCAATCGAATTAGCCTTTTTTGAAGTTTCTGCGACAACGCCTTCTATAAAATCCTTATATGCGTCCAGAGCATAAATTAAAAACCTTGCCCTGAGAGTTGTGGGGGAGTGTCCTTCTCAAAAACATATTTTCTATCTGGAAATCAACTAGCCTACGCTAAATAAAATGCCTATCTAAAAATTTTGATTGGATGTGTTTGGGTGAATGATGGACGTGGGGGAGGGGGGCTAGTTGCCCTCCAATCAGTTTCGACTATCAAAAAAGGCACTAGGCGTTTGAATTTCCAATCAAATGAGCCCCTTTTGAAGTTTCTATGACAACGCCTTCTATAAAAACCTTGTATACCCCAGGACATAACTTAAAACCCTTGCCCTGAGGGTTGTTGGGGAGTGTCCTCCTCAAAAACATATTTTCTATCTGGAAATCAACTACGCTGAACAAAATGGCTATATCAAAATTTTGATTGGATGTATTTGGGGGAATGATGGGCGTGGAGGGGGGGGGGCTAGTTGCCCTCCAATCCCTTTCGACTTTTAAAAAGGGCACTATCCCTTTGAATTTCCAATCGAATAATCCTGTTTTGAAATTTCTACGACAACGCCTTCTATAAAAAACCTTATATGCCCCCAGGGCGTACCTTAAAACCTTTGCCCTGACGGTTGGGGGGGAATGTCCTCCTCAGAAATATATTTTCTATCTGGAACTCAACTACGCTGAACAAAATGACTATCTCACAATTTTGATTGGAAGTGTTTGGGGGAATGATGGGCGTGGGGGGGGGGGGGGGAGTGGCCCTCCAATCACTTTTGACTATTAAAAAGGGCAAACGCCCTTTGAATTTCCAATGTAATGAGCCTGTTTTGAAGTTTCTACGACAACGCCTTCTATAAAAAACTTTATATGCCCCCAGGGCATAACTTAAAACCCTTGCCCCGAGGGTTTTGGGGGAGTGTCCTCCTCAAAAAGATATTTTCTATCTAGAAATCAGCTACGCTGACAAAATGCCTATCTCAAAATTTTGATTGGATGTGTGTGGGGGAATGCTGGGCGGGGGGGGGATAGTTGCCCTCCAATCAGTTTCGACTATTAAAAAGGGGACTAGCCCTTTGAATTTCCAATCTAATGAGCCTGTTTTGAAGTTTCTACGACAACGCCTTCTATAAAAACCTTATATGCCCCCAGGGCATAACTTAAAACCCTTGCCCTGAGGGTTGTGGGGGAGTGTCCTCCTCAAAACCTATTTTTTTTTTATCTGGAAATCAACTACGTTGAACAAAATGGCTATCTCACAATTTTGATTGGATATGTTTGGGGGAAAGATGGGCATGGGGGGGGGCTTGTTGCCCTCCCATCCATTTGGACTATTAAAAAGGGCACTAGCCCCTTGAATTTCCAATCGAATGAGCCTTATTTGAAGTTTCTACGACAACGCCTTCTATAAAAACCTTATATGCCTCCAGGGCATAACTTAAAACCCTTGCCCTGAGGGTTGTGGGGAGTGTCCTCTTTAAAAACACATTTTCTCTCTGGAAATCAACTACGCTGAACCAAATGGCTATCTCTAAAGTTTGATTGGATGTGTTTGGGGGAATGATTGGCGTGGGGGGCTAGGTGCCCGCCAAGTCGTTTCAAATATTAACTAGGATCCGCGTCCGTTGCAGTTTCACTCACCTGAACTTGTTTTGAAGCTCCCACTATAACTGCTGCTAAAAAAACCTTCTATTCCCCCAGTGCTTCACATCCAGACCTTTTCCCGCAAGTTTTTGGGGAGTGTTCTTATTAAAAACACATTTTCTATCTGGAAATCAACTACGCTGAACAATATGGCTACCTCAAAATTTCTATTGGATGTATTTGGGAAAATGATTGGCGTGAGGGGAGGGGGCTAGTTGCCCTCCAATCACTTTCGATTGTTAAAAAGGGCACTAGAACTCTCGATCTCTAATCGAATGAGCCCCTTTTGAAGTCTCTACTACGGCCCCTTCTATATGAAGGGCCCTGCTTAAAAAAAAAAAAATAATAAACTGTACATTGTCAACATTGATCTTATATGCCCTCAGGGCATAACTTAAAACCCTTGCCCTGAGGGTTGTGGAGGATTGTCCTCCTCAAAAGATATTTTCTATCGGGAAATCAACTACGCTGAACAAAATGGCTATGTCAAAATTTTGATTGGATGTTTGGGGGAATAACGGGCGTGGGGGGCTAGTTGTCCTCCAATCACTTTCGACTATTAAAAAGGGCACTAGCCATTCCAATTTCCAATCGAATGAGCCCTTTTCGAAGTTTCTACGACAACTCCTTCGATACGAAGTGCCCGGGTATGGAGAAAACAAAAACAAAAAAAAAAACACATTGTGCCCACATCGTTCTTTACTTAGGCATGTAAAATCTTATTTTGGTGAGATTTCATTTGTAAAATTTTCAGGAATTATCTGAAATATCAAATCCTGGAAATTTATGGATTATCATTTCACTTAGTCCAATTACTTATCTTTAAAATACTCCAGAAAATTTAAGCCGAAAGCAATAATTGTACCCTAGTTATTTTTTTATCTTATAATTTACTCAAATGTTTTCGCTTAGCTTTTTATATAAAAAAGAAGACTAGGACACGCGTTACCTTAGACATTACTTGCCTTTTTTGATGCATTTGTTATTTTGGTGCGACAGGAGAAAAAAATTATTAAAGTAAAATGTATCTGAAGAGCATTGCTTTTTTCCCGTTATATTAGGCAAAAGCACTGTATTGAAGTAGCCAAAAATGCGCTGGATTGGCTAATATCAGAGGGATGTGGCTTTAAAATTTTTAAATAGTCTATACGTTAAATGGTCGTTGCATATCTGGATATTGTTGGCAAAGCCTTGTGGCCTCCAGACTGAGAACCACAAAGCTCTACTATATCCGAGGGTAAGTAACAAAATTATCCACAATGTTGACATAACTCTTGTTACATTGTTACTACTGTCCTCTGTCCTTGTTTATTTTGTTTTTATGCTGTTGTGGTCCTGCTTTGAAATTTAGACCCTATTTCCTTAAGGGGATGCGGTACGATAAAGACTGCCCTATCTCGTCCATTATAAACGTTTTTAGTTTGTGTGGTCAAACTATTTAGACTTATGTTGGCTACCTTGATGTAACTTGTACAACTTAGATAATAGATTTAAATAAACGAGAGAAAACTAAAAGCCGACACCGAATTTCCCAGATATCTTAGAAAAACCATTTAATTTCTTTCAGTTTGTGCCTGATATAGAGATCTTCAGTTTTGACGAGACTTATATCATCAGGAAGTATGAATTCTGTTTTTGCTATTAATCGGAACAGAATTGTCTAATTTAAGTACAGAAAGGTCAGTCCCTAAAAATATTCTAGTCTACCTGCTCGAAAAATAATAAAAATCCGTTCAAAGGAATTATCATTTGACGGATTTTGACGCTTTGGGAATTTCTGCGTTGTCACCCGCCTTGATTGACAGACTAGCCGAGAAAAAGTAACTATATTTCAGTGTCTTGTAGAAGCAATTAGGTCAAAGTTGTGTCATAGTTGGGCATTGTATATGTTTTCTTTCATATTTTTTACTTAGTATTAAGTAAAGTTCGGCAAGTGAAAGACAAGTTACTGTGATATTGTGCACTTTGTATAGCACTATTAAATTTTCAATTACGACCCAGGAGCATAAATTAGATTCGATTTATTGAACTCGAATGGATACTATTACTTGATTATTATTATAATCATTTATATCTGTTTGAAATCACTAAGTTGTTCCTTAGTTAAATTCTAAGATAGTTGAAGTGCTAAATATGGCTAGAAAAAGGAACAGGAGAGGGCTCAACTTGAAGAGTGGTCAAGTCCACTGTGACGGTCTGATGGAGAAATATATTTCCCAGGGAAGATCAGCCTTACTGAACCATCTGCGTATTGCCCCTGCGTCACCAAGTCTAAGGAGTGAGAAACCAGCTGAAAATGCTGCATCTACTGAGTGATAGTTTCTTTGGACTGAAAATCATAACATCAGGGAGAAATCTGGATTGCG
>NC_142800.1:49630495-49661057 GCF_049724085.1 Artemia sp. Qi Xiang Cuo
TTCTACTTTTATAACTTTAATAAATCAAGTAATATTAACATTTTGATTACTAAATGTCAGAATATGTATATTAAACCGACAATGCACATTATGCACATTCATTTTTTTTTTTTTTTTAAGTAAAATGCAAATTATGTTCTGGCCTTTCAATTTCGAATCAAATGAGCCCTTTTTGAGTTTCTACAACAACACTTTATATAAACACCTTATATGCCCCTAGGGCATAAATTACAACCCTTACCCTAAGGGCTGTGAGAGTGGTTGTCATCCTTTAAGACCTAATTTCCAGAACTTTCAACTATGTTAAACAAAATGGCTATCTTAAAATTTGATTGAATGTGTCTGGGAAAACAGTGGGCATGAGAGGGACATTAGTCACTCTCCAATCACTTTCAACTATTAAAAGACACCAGCCCTTTCAAGATTTATTTGAAGGACTTAGACCTATTTAACATAGTGTCTCTAGCATACTTAGTTTAGGCAAATCTATTTTCTTGCAGTGTCTTCTATGTCCTAGAACCTGCAGCCAACTACATCAATATGAGATTTCTTCTTTATGCAATTTGAATAAATTAATTTTAAGCTTACATGGTAGGACATCTAAGAAGCTTTTCATAGACAACAAACTGTCATTCTGCAGACAATCCTGATCACAAAATAGCTGTTCCACTGACAACTGAGATCATGAATTCATAGTAATGTGACTTCAACAATTCCATTTGAAAAGAATAATAAATTTGAAACATAAATCTTGCTTTAAGAATCTGGTTTGTCAGCAAAAAACACCTTCAGTATTCCATGGTAGGCTACTGGGTATGTAATAAAGGGTGCAATCATAACCAAGAGTAGTTTAAAAACAAATATTTTCATAGTGAATTTGTTTGCAGCAAAAACTCAAAATTTGATAGTGGAAACTTCACTGATGCCAGTTTTTGCATCAATTTCTAAAAGATTAAATTGGCAGGCAATTAGAGACTAAAAAGGATAAGAGGTTGATAAAAAATAATCACTCCTCATTAACAAATAAGCAGCAAATGTGGAAGAGTGCACAAAAGCACAGAATGGTTGGTCTCCAGCCTCCCTTTGAACTTCCTGGCTGAAGGCACATGAAATGGAGATCAGAACTACCAGTTTGGATTAATATGTCTTATATCTTTTGTCAGAAAATGCTTAAAAGTGAAACCTTTGAACTAAGATCTTACATCTTTTGCTGTTTTTATGCAAATGTCTTTCATCATTCTGCTCTGATCAGCAGTCTGAAAACAATAGGGACATTTTTTCACTCATCAATGTGCTAAGATCTTACATCTTTGGTCATTTTTGTGCAAATGTCTTTCATCATTCTGCTCTGATCAGTGGTCTGAGAACAATGATGAGTAGATCATCAAATTTCTCTCATCATTGTTCTGTATGGCAAAACAGTGGCAGTCTTCACACTTTTTGCTAACATCAGTGAACTGTAAGATCTTAGAACAAAGATGACTTAAAAAACGATAATCTATGCAGAAAGATGCAAGATCTTAGTGCTAAGAAACGGGCCTAATGATGAGTATATCATCAAAGTTCTCTCATCATTGTTCTATATGGCAGAAAAATGGCATTCTTCACACTTTTTGCTAACACCAGTGAGCTGTAAGATCTTAAAACAAAGATGAGTTAAAAAACAATAATCTTTGTAGAAAAATGGGTAAATATTTACCAAATCATATTAGTGACTTTCACAGAAAGTGAATACACCACTTGATGCCTTTTTTATGCTCTTTCCTAATGTAATACTAATTTCTGTCATAAATGAATTTTACCCCACCCATATATTTACCAATTCCGGTTAGGCCTATATATTTGCACATTAGGGGGGGGGGGGGGAAAGTTTAAACTTACCCCCCATTTACATCAGATATAAAATTTGCCCCCCCCCCTAATGTACAAATAAATACCCTCAATTGGTATATATATAGGGGAGGAGGTAAAATTAATTTCTGACAGAAATGATTATTATATTTGGAAAGAGCATAAAAAAGGCATCAAGTGTTAGTCTATATTCACTTTATTCATAAGTCAATAATATGATTTGGTAAAAATTTACTGAAAGAAGCAAGATCTTAGTGCTAAAAAACAGCCCTAGTGAAAAGTAGCTAAACTAGAATTTTACCACTTTAAAATTTCTAGTAACCATTTACTGATAAGGAACAAGGTATCACTCTTAGGGGTCAGATAACATTAAAAATAGAGCAACTAGTATACTTGGAAAGTGCATAGAAAGATACATCTTTGTTTACCATCTACCCAGCTAGATAATGGAAGAGCCTCCAAATTACCCTAGAGATGAATTTTGTGGTTTCACTAGTGTACCTGTCTTTTATTCTGGCCCCAGTAAATATTGTGCTTTATAAAATTTAAAAATAAAAGATTCATTTGAAGGACTTAGACATATTTAACTTAGTGTCTCTAGCATACTTATTTTAAGCGAATCTAGTTTCTTCTATGTCCTAGAACCTGCAGCAAACTGCGTCAATATGAAATTTCTTCTTCATCCAATTCGAATAAATTAATTTTAAGCTTACATGGTAGGACATCTAAAAACTTTTTTCATAGATAACAAACTGTCATCCCACAGACAATCCTGATCACGAAAAAGCTGTTCCACTGACAACTGAGATCATGAAGTCATAGCATTATGACTTCAAAAATTCCATTTTAAATGAATAATAAATTAAAACCTTAAATCTGGCTTTAAGAATCTGGTTTGTCAGCAAAAAACGTCTTCAATATTCAATGTTTCAGGTAACAATATTTAGCTGGGTTTAAAGGGCGCAATCATAAGCGAGAGTGGTTTAAAACAAATATTTTGATAGTGAATTTGTTTGCGGCAAAAACTCAAAATTTGATAATGGAAACTTCACTGATTCCAGTTTTTTTTATAAATTTCTAAAAGATTAAATTGGCAGGCCATTAGAAACAAAAAAGGATAAGAGGTTGATAAAAAATAATCACTCCTCACTAACAAATAAGCAGCCAGTTTAATTAATCTATACAAGTCCAATCGGACTAGAAAATTGATGGCAAGTCCGTTTCCTGTTTGTTGTATCAATTTAAAAACAAGGTCAAATTGAAAGCCCATTACAGACAAAAAAATAAGTTCATTAAAATTCTTCCCTCCTCATTGACAAATAAATAAGCTGTTTACATAATCTAAACAATTCCACTCGCACTTACAAAGTTATGCAAAAAGCTTGAAATTTCTTCTTTTATAATCATAGGACCCGGAGGTTGTGATTTGCCCGAGCCCTAGCACCTGGAACATGGCAGGCCTCTGTATAGTTGATTCTCTAATTGTGTATTAGCATAATCATCACGTCGTTTTTTAGTTTCAAGGCTTGAGGTGTCAAATGAGCAATTATAATGAATTGATATATTCCGAAGTGATTTGAATTCCTTTTTATTGTTAATACATCAAAAAATCATCCCTTTTATTAGCTTTGTTTTCGCAGATTTCATTTACGATGCAATCTGATCATTACTGCAGTTTTTTTTTTCTAGCCGCCGATTTCTTTGTCCCAATATTTTGATTTGGGATTCGTTGTGATACTTCTTGTCACATATTTTCTTTTTGCAGATCTCACTGCGCTTCATTTTCATCCACCCTCGCCTCAGAAATTTTCCCATGTGTTTTTCTTTAGCTGTTCGGATTCTTGCCAAATCATGGGTAATTTTGCATGACGTAATAGATACAACAAAGACTTCTTTCCTTGCTTTTCTCGGTCGTTATATTTCTGCTTTAATTGCGTTGTTATATATTTCAGTAACAACTAAGAAGGTTCTAATACCTGTGACCTCTGAAATGTCTAAAATATACATTGGCATATTTATCGTTTTATTCTTTAGAGTCAGATCATAGGGTGACAAATGCGCCATTTCAGTTGCGCAATTGCATATTTAGTTTTAAGCCACATTCTCCTTCGCAATTCAATGTGATTCTTATTTTTTCTTTTTCCTTACCTTTTTTAAGCTGTTCAGTGTCAGTTTTTTGTCTTGTGTAATTTTGCCCGTGTCATAGATTAACTCACCAAAACAAAATTAAATTAGGTAAAAATACAAAAGTCTGTATATTGAAAGGACATGTTCACCGCTCTTTAGGATAACTCATCTTTTTATCTTATATAACTAAAAAATTAAGGAAAAATTAAAAAATCTTATTATCATTTCCTCGTTTACCAATAAGAAATTATAGAATGTTTTATTCAAATTTCTTAAAGTTTATTACCCTTTAACAAACTGACGCTAGTTGATCAAATCTTCCCTTAAAAATAAGATTGTGCCCAGGCTTTGGGAGTCTATCTTATCAAATCGTGTACTTGCAATTAGGACATCTGCTGAAATTTCGTGATAAACATCTTTAGCAGTGTCAGAATGCGAGACGAGAGGTGGCTGTGACTGCAAAGCACTAAAACAAGAGGCACCACTGAAGACAAAATCTAAGCTTTCTGTTAACTTAAACTGAACTAAGCTATCTTGCTGTTCAGGATGAAGTTCGCTTGTGACAGGGCCTTCTACATTTTTGTTTGAGCTTCCTTGCCGTAACAATTATGGAATATCAAATATAGTGGTCTTTTGCACAATCTTTGGTCTAATCTTTGATTTGGTGCCGTTTTTCAGCTCCTTATTATGATGCTTTAGATTGCGAATAGCTTGATAACCAAATACAAATTTGTAATACCTTTCATCTTTCTTTCTTTGAAACAAACTTCACACACAAGCTTTATTCTAGTTCTGGATTTGTTTCTTTGTTCTGCAAACATTTTCAAGCACTAATGATCTAAACAAATGAAATAGTCACCCAAGTGTCATTTTAGGTTCATATGGAGTATCGCATTAATTCAGATTGTTATTCCGAGGTCACTGACAGACTTAATTGTCTGTTAACTGTTTTCACTATAGGCAACCTAGTTGGGTTTGAGCTTGTTTCGGCGTATGTATGCATTACAAAGATGTTTTTGTGAGTAGCAGTACAACCCAGGTTACTGGGCGTCCTGCCTTCTTTAGTTATTTTTTTGTTCAATAAAGTCTTAGAATAAGTATAATGTTGCAAAGCAGAAAAATTTTCAAATTTAGAATTAAAAATTATTTCTTTCCCTTGCAGCCTTAATTCTTCAAACCCTTGGTTATATGATTTGTTATAGGGCTTTTGAGAATAAGCAAAAGAGGTCTAGTTCCAAATAAGCTTAGTATAACCTTGCATAACTCATGTATTAGCAAAATATATAAGCTGTTTCCGATATTTTGGAAAGAAACAACAATATCTCCCAACAGGTTTTTTCTCAGTAGAGCCACTGGAATTGTCCCGGCTAACCGACCCGTTGAAAAATATTTCTTTTTGCTAGGTTTTGTAATGTTTTGCAAGGCTCCACCCGACAAGCCGTTTTCTAGGTTGAAAATTGATTTCTGTAAACTTTTACGCAGATGGAGCAGTCAATTTTGTTATCTTTGCCCAACGGAAGTCTTTTATGACACAGTATTGGACCGACAAAATACTAAGTTTTTGTTCACTTCGCGCAGATAAGCAGTAAATTTCGTAGTTCTTCGCCTGACGGAAATCTTTAATGACAATAGATTGGACCAACTATATATCAAGGTTTTTAGGGTTCGGCTTAACAAGTTTTTTCCTAAAGGGGCAATCGGTTTCTGTCGTCTTTGCACAGATGAAGCAGTAAATTTTGTTGTTCTTTGCACAATGAAAGTCTTATGAAATTACATTGGACCAAAAAATAACAAGTTTTCTAGGGCTCTGCTCTACTAGTCGTTTGTTAGGGGGCCAATAGGTTTCTGTCCACCTCGTGCAAATGAAGTAATAAGTTTCGTCGGGGTTCGCCCGACGAAATTCCTTCCAGAAGCTTTACTTTGCGCCAAAAGATAGCGACTTTTGTGGGGCTTCGGCCGACAAAAGTCCTTTCTGAGGTCCTTCAGGGGGGAGGGGTCCCCATCCCCCCCCCCCTCTCCCTCAGTGATGCCCCTGCCCATAGCGTCTGAACTTATTGACAACTACTTAGTTTCAGAGTCGGTCAAAAGAAAAAGGTATTTATTCATTGATTCCGCTGTGCTGGAACGGTTGAAGAAAGAACAGCAAGTGTACAAAAGCTAGAACTTGCTTCTCAAGTTTTGACTGGAGCCATATATGGTGCAATAAATAAACAACTTGTTGAAATTTTTTCCCCCTTTTTAATATTTTTCTCTCTTCTTGTATTTTCAGGAAAATATAGAAGATAATAAAAAAGAAGCAAAAACACTACCATTGATTTAATATCGTTTTATGGAAGCAAGATTTATAACCAAATTTTATACATAATTTAACAACGACTATGCATAGTGCCTTGACTTTAGCCAACCATTTCTGTAATTTAAGCTCATGTATATATGTAGGTGACAAGGCAAATAGAGAAACATTTTCTACATTAATTAAAAAAAATAATAATAATCCTAAAACTGACCTATAGAGCTGAACTCTCTGAAAAAGGTCTTTGTAAAAAAAAAAAAAAAAAAAAAAAAGTGTTCTTCCTGCCTCGATGAAATCTTTTACGGCGTCTGAACCACGCGCTTGCCAGGAGCGCCAAATATGCTCATTGATATGTGAGCTTTAAACGTTAATTTGTATCCTTTGCTAAACGAAAGAATGCATGGGAATTATATAATTTAGGCTCTTCATTTCCACATTAGGGGGAAGGGTAGTTTTGTAAAATTACCGTAAAATAAAAACTTGATAAGTAAAATTGGTAAAACTGTCATCGAGATCAAACTGGTTAGGCATAAAAAAAAATTGAGAAAAATTCTCAGCCAGTGATGAAAATAGCAAAATACTTTAGTAAAGACGTCAAGTAATAAAAAATTGTGAAAAACCAAAAACGCACACAAAAAAACGATAGATATGGTATAAAACTAACTTGAATGAAAAGAAATCAAAACAGTCGTAAAAAAGACAAAAATAACACGAATAATAAAAAAAGTAGAATCTTAAGACTAAAAAAAAATATAGAAAAAAGGGTTCTGTTCTACAAAGCGGTAAGCGCGCGAAAAGTGAAGTTTCGTTAACGCTAATGAAATAAAACAAAATAGGATGCAAATATAATAGTTTAGAAACAAATTTGGGGTATATATTTGCACATTAGGGGGGGGGGAGTAAAGAAAAGCGTATATTAAATACGTAACCTAACATAACCTAGCCTAATCAACCCAACTTAGGTACTTTTTAGTCCCCCTAAGCCCCCAAAAATAAAGTTTAAATATATTTCCTGGAGTGAGAAACCCTTTGTAATGCCTATCTTTAGACAACGTCTCGTGTAATAATAATTTATTATAAGCCAAAAGAACAGGCCATACAGCACAGTCTTCTTAAATACACTCCACATGAAAAATAACATACATATCAAGTTTAACTCATTGACGTCAACGCTTCAGTTACATATTTACATAACGACCTGATTATCCTTTTTACAGTCGTTTAAAGGATCCCCGGGAACCCCAAGTTACCACCCTCAAAAAACTTTCCCCTTAAAAGAGAAAGTTGCTGGCTCTTGGCGAGAACATGGGTCACATCCTCAATACCTAGGTTACATCTGGGGCAGGAGTAATCCGCATCTGCATCTGGGGCTATCCTTTTTCTTTCAAATACCCTTTTTCTATTTTTTAGTGGCAGGCAATTACGCTCGGATCTGAGACCAAGTCCTTAATGTCTCCCCCGGTAATCCAATAAGTTCCGGGTTTTATCCAATCTGATTTCCAATACAATTGTCGCGCGCTTACCGCTTCGTAAAACCGTACCGAAAAAAACAACGCTACAATCTACCAAATATACTAAAAGCTAGAAGGTAGTTCCTTTTTCTGTTCTTACCAGTTTTTTTTTTCCGCAAAAATGAGTGTCGGGGAGCTAGGGCATAAAAGTTTCCTTGAATAGCTAAGAATTATTACGGCAGACTAAGGCTTTCAGTTTTGGTGTCACAAAATTAAGTTTTTGCCTGGCAGAAAGAATTCGTTTTTAAGTACGTATATTAGGAGACAAAATTAGATTTTACTCTTTAAAGCCTTTGCTAAATCTTTTAAGACTAAAAAGCAATAAAAGTAAAGTATTTCGAATTGACTAGTTCTACTCTCCAAGTCAAAAACATACTGTAGAAAGGGACATTTCTCAAGTTTCAAATATTGTCTTTTAAGTGGGACTAGATTTCAAATAGGCTGTGTCTGAACCAAATTAAAGCGGTTTGCTTCTACTTAGCCACACCCCAGAACCCCCCCCCCCCACCCCACCCTCTGTATTCTTAGGGCAAGGGTTGTAAGCTATGCCCCAAGGACACATAAGCTTTTTATTTAAAGATCGGTCATAAAGGGTAACTAGCCCCCCCTCCTTCACATCCTATTTCCCGCAAAGGCATCTGATAGTTATTTTGAGACAGTCGTTTGTTTAAAAAATAGTCCTGAGATCCCATACTAAGGACTTCGGGGTTGACAAAACCCTCCAGAGTATGGGGCTAGAGGTTGTAAATTATGAATCAGGATCATATAAGGTTCTTAGAAAGGGGGGTCATGTGGATTTTAAAGAAGGCTTATTTGATTGGAAATATAGAGTTCTAGTTCCTTTTTAAGAGCCAAAAGTATAGGAGGAAAACTAGCCCCCTCCCATCCTTAAACTAAATTCAACTTTAATTCATTCCATTGTAAGGTCCAAGGGTATTCAAAACTGTAAGGTCCAGGGACAATTTATTAAAGAGGGAACATATTTTCCTCCCTTCCTACTTGCTCTATTCAAACACAAAACAAAATGCTTATGTAGTAAAATAGTTATCATTCTTTCTTTGAACAATTCCATCATAAGAATGTAAACTTTATTCAAACATGAATGAAAAAGCTAAATACAGTAAAATAGCAATAGTATTTTCTTTGCATAATTCAATTCATATTTTGCACCTATAACGAAAAGAAAAAAAGTTGTCGGCTACTGAAATTTAACCTCCTTACAATAATGTCAAAGATCCAATTCTTAATTAAAATTAAAGGTTATTAATATAAACTTAAAATTAAATGAAAGCTCTTAAGCCCAACTGGCCAGCCATGACAAAAAAACTAACAGAGAGAAAACTCTCAATAAAAAAAAAACAAACAAACAAACAAAAACAAACAAGACTGCGGCCATGTGGAAAGAAAAGACAAAAAATGTAAAACAACGCGGATATTTCGCCTATAGCTGAAGACGTCTTGTTTTGATACAGGCGAAATATCCGCGTATATCCGCAGTAGCTGAAGACGTCTTGTTTTGATACAGGCGAAATATCCGCGTTGTTTTACGTTTTTGTATTTTTTCCACTGGCAGCAGTCTCGTTTTTTTTTTTTTTTTTGTTTTTTTTCTATGTGTTGTTTTTTTTTTCTAAAATAAAATTATTAGGATTTTTTAATTTGGTAAATAATCCACTTTTTAAATTTCAGAGACGGCATTATTTTCAAAATATGGGTTCCGGTGGTGGTGGTACCACTTTTAATAGTAAGGGTGAGGCATTGCGGCGGGGGGGGGGGTCCCTCCATATACATAATAATTTCTGTTCGTTACAAGTTTAGATGTTGCTCTGACAAAATTTGTATTTTTAATTTTGACTCTGTTCGTTTTTCAGAAAAATCCTAATCAAATTTCTTCCGTGGAAAATAGCCTCAGACAATTCAAACACTGCAGAAAACTTCCCCAGACGGTTCCTCCGAAACATCTCCATATGTAAAATTGAGTCTCTTATGAGTCTTTGGGAGTTGTTCATTTCCTTGGGTATTCCTGGATTTTGTTATGCAGGCCTAATTGGGATTTTGTGTGTGTTTCTTTTTAATTATATAATTTGGATCTTGTTGAAGATCCAAATTATTTCTATAATCAGTAATTTCCGTAATTTAAATCAGTAATTTCCCCATTTATTTGAGGTATATATGAGTAAATTCAACCTTTTTTTATTAATTAAATTTTTTTTTTTACACAAAATAAGTTTTTCAAAAAAGTAACGAACTCCATTAAACCAAAAATGAACAAATATAGAATCAAATAATCTACCAAGCTTACAACTACCACAAATCCGTATTTTTAAATAAATGAAACCCAAAAGTAACAGAAATTAAAATAGACAACAGAGTCAAACTCAAAACGAGCAAAAATAAATATGAGTAGAGTTCTAAACCCCTATGCTTTCTAAAAGCCAGAATATAATTTGAACTTTACGAAAAAAAAATCAAAGGAATTTACTGAAAAAATGTGCATTGTCAGCTTAATATAAATATGCTGATATTTATTCCTTGAAATCTCAATTAATTTTTTATTTTTTGAAGTTAGAAAAGTGAAAACATTTAAAAGAATTTTTTTCAGTAAAGTACAAATTATATTCTGGCTTTCTTAACTTAACCCTGGGGGTTGTGGGGGGTTGTCATACTTAAAGAAATAATTTCAGACCCTTTAACTACGTTCAACAAAATGGCTATATCAAAAAGTTGATCGGAAGTGTTTGGGGAAATGATGGCTATGGGGGGGGGGGCATTTGCCCTTCAATCGCTTTTGACTATTAATAAGAGCACTAGCCCTCTAAATTACCAATTGAATGAACCCTTTCTGAAGTTTCTGCGACAACACTTTCTATAAAAACCTTATATACCCCAGGGCATAACTTAAAACCTTTGCCCTGGGGGCTGTGGGGGGTTTGTAATCCTAAAAGATAAAATTTCTGGACCTTTCAACTACGTTGAACAAAATGGCTATATCAAAATTTTGATTGAATGCGTTCGGGAAATGGTGGGCGCGAGAGGGGAGTTAGTTGCCCTCCAATCACTTTCTACTATTAAAAAGGGTACTAGTCCTTTCAATTTCTAATCGAATGAGCCCTTTTTGAAGTTTCTACGACAACACTTTCTATAAAAACCTTATATGCCACCAGGGCATAACTTACAACTCTGGTCCTGAGGGTTCTGGCAGGGGGGGGGGGTTGTCATCCTCAAAGACCTATGTTTCAGAACTTTAAACTAAGTTGAACAAAATGGCTATCAACAATTTTTTATTGGATGTGTTTGGGGAAATGGTGGGCGTGAGAGGGGGCTATTGCCCTTCAATAGCTTTCGACTATTAAAAAGGGCACTATCCCTTTCAATTTCCAATTGAATGAGCCCTTTTTGAAGTTTCTAAAACAACATCCTCTATAAAAGCCTTATATGCCCACAGGGCATAGCTTACAACAGTACCCAGAGGGCTGTGGGGGCTTGTCATCCTCAAAGACCTAATTACCAGAACTTCAACTACGTTGAAAAAAATGGCTATCTCAAAATTTTTATTGGATGTGTTTGGGGAAATTGTTGGTTTGAGAGGGGGATTAGAGGGGATAACTCGGCCTGTTAGGATCCTTGCCTTTCGTGGCTCGGTGACCAGCCTGTCTTAAGCACGGAAAGGAGGAGGGTTGGGCGATAGGCTAATCCCCTATCCTTGTAAAAATTTTAGATGATTTTTGAAACGACAACAAAAGGCCTCGGGCCTAATTTGATTTCTCTGGTAACGACTACTGACCGTCCCCGGACACGATTTTTGACAGCGAATGGACGTTAATCCTGACACACAACTAGGTCGTCTAGAGGGCGTGATTAGAATTCTTCAATCATATAAGATTGAAATAGCAGCTATTTCTGAAGCCAGGCTGACTGGCTCTGGTTTAATATATATTGACAATTGTGAAGTCTTCTTCTCAGGTAAAGAGAAGAGACGTGAAGCCGGAGTTGCCCTAGTTCTCAGTAAACAAGCAAAGAAGTTGATGTTGTAATTTGTACCTAAGAATGAAAGAATTCTTAAGGCTCGAGTTGAAAGCTCCCAGTACAAACTTACCTTCGTTGCAGCCTGTGCCCCCACAAACAATACTGGTTGGGACACTAAGGACAGTTTCTATAGTGATTTGAACGACACACTCAATACAGCACCTGAGCCCGATGTATTAGTTGTGTGTGGCGACTTTAATGCCAAAGTTGGTAGTGATAACAGTTTTGCGCCTGATGTGCTAGGCCGCCATGGCCTGGGTGTTATCAATGATAATGGAGTGCGTCTGGTTGATATGTGTGCCCGCCGTAGGCTGATAGTAGGTGGGTCATGGTTTCCTCACCGTTAAGTACACAAATATACTGAGACTTCACCTGACGGTGTTACAAAAAGCCAGATTGACCACATATAAGTGAAAAAGCGTCATAGATGATCGCTGGAGAATGTGCAAACTTACCGTGACGCATATTCATACTCCGATCACCAACTGGTGATTGCCAATTTCAAACTCAAGCTGAAGACCGTGAAGAAATGTAAAAACTCTATCAAGTCCTTTGACGTCCGAAAGCTCCAGGACAAGAGTCTTCGACAAGCGTAGGCTACTATATGATTCTTGCTAATAGGTTTGTAAGTCTTTCTACAGAAGACACAACTGCAAAAGTAAACAAGAGATGGGAATCTATTGTACAATGTGTGCGGGGTGCCGCCGAAGAAAACACCCGGTATGCAAAAAAGAAAAGCAGTGGATCAGCGACAAATCTTGGAAACTTAAGAACGACCAAAAAGAACCGCAAATCATGTTGGAATCATGCGAGAGTGAGTCCACTGTCGAGTACAAAAATTTTTTGAAATCTAAATATAAGGAAGCCCACAAGGCCGTAAAGCGGTCTACCAGAACTGAAAACGGCTCTTTCTTGAGACAAAGGCGGCTGAAGCAGAGGCAGCCGCCAGTCGGACAGTCTATCGTATCACAAAGAAAATAACCGGAGATTTCAGAAAGCCGGCACCTGCGATAAAAAGTAAGGCTGGCCAACTTCTCACTAAACAGGAAGACATGAATAAGAGATGGAAGGAATACTTCAACGAGGTACTAAACTTTCTACCGCCTACAAACCCTGTATCTCCTCCGGCTGAACTACCGTCCCTCAAACTTGACATAAGGGAAGAACCTATAAGCCTGCTTGAGGTCATGATAGTATTTCATAAGCTTAAGAATGGCAAAGCTGCAGGAGTTGACGGCTTAAAGCCTGAACTCTTGAAGTATGGAGGTGAATTCATTGCAGAGCCCCTTCACAAGGGTATTTCTCAGATATGGGAAACTGAAAATATTCCCATCGATTGGAAAAACGGGGTTATCGTCAGGCTCTTTAAGAAAGGCAGAAAAACCGACTGTAATAACAGGTGAAGTATCACTCTGCAGTGTGTAGGGAGTAATATTTTCTGCCTAGTACTACTGAACCGTATTCAGTAAAAACTCGACGCAATACTAAGAGATGAGCAACGTGGGTTTTGACCCTGGAGATCGTATGCTAATTTGTTGCTCAGTTTAAGGATACTCATAGGAGAAGCAAATGAATGGCAGACTGAGATTATTGTTGCCTCCATTGACTTTTTGAAAGCGTTTGACTCGGTCTACAGAGACTCACTATGGAAAATACTTCGGTAATATGGATTCCCCGACAAGATTGTTTGTATGATTGTCAGGCTATACGAGAATCAGTTATGTGCTGTACGGACTGATGATGGGGACCCTTCCGAATGGTTCAGTGTGAAGTCTGATGTCCGCCAAGGATGTATCCTCTCCCTAGTGTTATTTACTATTCTCATCGACTATGTACTTCGAATATATAATTTCATTGGTGGTTCAGTTGAACCCAAACCGCACATTCTGTGACGGTGATTTTGCTGATGATATAACCCTCCTATCTCATTTAAGAGAGGATCTACAGAATAATATCGCTGTACTCTCCGGTATGGCCAGGCGAATAGCTCTATCAATCAGTACACAGAAAACAAAAGTCATGGGAAACAGCGTCAATGCCCTACCTGCCCCACCGCTTAAATTTGGATCTGATGTACTAGAGGAGGTTGAAGAGTTCAAGTACCTTAGTAGTGTCATTAAATATGATGGTATCCTTGAGCGGGAAATTACTGCATGCATTGCATGCGCAGGAAGCGCCTTCAATAAACAAAGAAATTTTTGGAGGAATCCAGAATACTCCCTAAGGCTCAATGTCCTCTCCGTACTAATGTACGGCTGCGAATCTTGGGCGTTGACTAAGCAGCTGGAAAAGCGAATCCAGGGTTTTGAGAAAATCTGTCTTCAGCGCATTCTTGGTATCCAGTGGACTTATAAGCTCACAAACGCCTCTATAAGTGAAAAGACATAGCACCCACTCGTGATTGATAGAATTGTGGCTAACCGATGGCGATATTGGGGTTACATAGTGCGGATGGGTGAGGGCCGCCTACCCCACGATGTGTGGCGTTGGGTTCCTTCTGGCATCAGAAGGCGTGGGTGACAGAAGACAACACTGGGAAAATACCTTGAGAAGGATGCTGCACTTTTGAGATCGGCGCTCGAAGAACTGTAGTCAAAAGCACAAGAAAGGTCGTCATGGAGAGGCACCGTTGTCGCCTTGTGCGCCAGCCGGTGCGGGAAGACCCAAGTCTAAGAGAGGGAGGTTAGTTGCCTTCAAATCACTTTATACTATTAAAAAGGGCACTAGTCCTTTTAGTTTCCAATCAAATGAGCCCTTTTTGATGTTTCTACGACAACCCTTTCTATAAAAACCTTATATGCCCCCTGAGTTACAACCCCTGAGGGCTTTGGGGGGGTGGTTCAGGTTGTCATCCTCAAAGATCTAGTTTCCAGAACTTTCAGCAACAATGAACAAAATGGCTATCTTAAAATTTTGATTGAACGTGTTCGAGGAAATGGTGGGCGTGAGAGGTTGATTAGTTGACCTCCAATCACTTTCGACTTATAAAAAGGGCACTAGCTGTTTTAATTTCCAATCGAAATATGCCCCCAGGGCATAACTTACAACCTTTGCCCTGAGAGTTGTGGGGGGATGTCATCCTCAAAGACCTAATATCCAGAACGTTAAACTACGTTGAACAAAATGCTTATATCAAAATTTGGATTGGATTTGCTTGGGGAAAAGGTGGGCGTGAGAGGGGGGTTGGTTGCCTTCCAATCACTTTTGAATATTAAAAAGGGCACTAGCCCTTTCAATTTCCAATTGAATGAGCTCTTTTTAAAGTTTCTACAACAACACTTTCTATAAGAACCTTATGCTCCCCCAGGGCCTAACTTAAAACCCTTACCGTGAGGGCTGTGGAGGGGGGGGGGGTGTGATCCTCAATTTCCAGAACTTTCAACTATGTTGAAAAAATAGCTTCCTCAAAAATATTTATTGGATGTGTTTGGGGAAATAGTGGAAAGAAAAAGGGGATACCTGCCCTCCAATCACTTTCTTCTATTAAAAATCGCACTAACCCTTTCAATTTTTAATTGAATGAGCCCCTTTTGAAGTTTCTACGACAAACCTTTCTATAAGAACCTTATATGCCTCCAGGGCACAATTTACAACTCTTACCCTGAGGGCTCTGGGGGGGGGGGGTTGTCGTCGTCACAGACCTACTTTCCAGAACTTTCCACTAAGTTCAACAAAATGGCAATCTCAAAATTTTGATTGGATATGTTTGGGAAAATGGTTTCGATTTACCTTTCAATTTCCAATCAAATGAGCCCTTTTTAAAATTTCTACGACAACCCTTTCTACAAATACCTTGTATACCCCCAGGGCACAACTTACAACCCTTACCCTGAGGGCTCTTGGGGCTGGGGTCATCCTCATAGACCTACTTTCCAGAACTTTCCACTAAGTTGAACAAAAGGGCTATCTCAAAATTTTGATTGGATATGTTTGGGGAAATGGTTTCGATTTCCCTTTCAATTTCCAATCACATGAGCTCTTTTTGAAGTTTCTACAACAACACTTTCTATAAGAACCTTATACTCCCCCAGGGCCTAACTTACAACCCTTACCGTGAAGGAACAAAATGACTATCTCAAAATTTTAATTGAATGTGTTCGAGGAAATGTTTGAGGCGTGAGAGGGGGGCTAGTTGGCCTCCAGCAACTTTCGACTATTCCTTATATGCCCCCAGGGTAAAACTTACAACCCTCGCCCTGAGGGGTGTCGGGGGTTTGTCATCCTCAAAGACATAATTTCTAGAACTTTCAACAACGTTGAACAAAATGGCTATCTAAAAATTTTGATTGTCTGTGTTTGGGGAAATGATGGGCGTGAGAGGAAGGTTAATTGCTCTTCAATCACTTTCGACTGTTAAAAAGGGCACTAGCCCTTTCAATTTCCAATGAAATGAGCCCTTTTTGAAGTTTCTATGACAAAACTTTCTATAAAAACCTTATATGCTCCCAGGGAGGGTATGGAGGTGAAGTCATTGCAGAGCCCCTTCACAAGGGTATTTCTCAGATATGGGAAACTGAAAATATTCCCAGCGATTGGAAAAAGGGGGTTATCGTCAAGCTCTTTAAGAAAGGCAGAACAACCGACTGTAATAACTGTCGAAGTATCACTCTGCAGTCTGTAGGGAGTAAGATTTTCCGCCAAGTACCACTGAACCGTATTCAGTAAAAAGTCGACGCAATACTAAGAGATGAGCAATATGGGTTTTGACCCTGGAGATCGTATACTAATTTGATATTCAGTTTACGGGTACTCATAGATGCAGCAAATGAATGGCAGACTGAGATTATTATTTCTATAAAAGCGTTTTATAGAAACTATATTGTTTCTATAAAAGGTTTTTTATAGAAAGCAGACTTGGACATGATGGGCGTGAGAGGAAGTTTAATTGCTCTCCAATCACTTTCGACTATTAAAAAGGGCACTAGCCCTCTCAATTTCCAATTGAATGAGCCCTGTTTGAAGTTTCTACGACAACACTATTTATAAAAACCTTATATGCCCCCAGGGCATAATTTTCAACCCGTGCCCTAAGGGCTCTGAGGGGGTTATCCGAGGCAAAGCTATAGCTTTGCCTTTAGTAAAGGCTATACGGCCCCAATGTTTTATTATTTATTTATTTGTTATTATTTTTTTTCCCAGAGGCACTTCATATGGAAGGGGTCGTCGTAAAAACTTCAAAGGGGGCTCGTTCGATTGGAAATGGAAAGTTCTAGTGCCTTTTTTAAGGGTCAAAAGTGATTGGAAGGCAAAGAGCACCTATTCCAAGCCAACCATTTCCCCAAACACATCCAAATAAAATTTTGAGATAGCCATTTTGTTCAACGTAGTTGAAAGTTCTGGAAATCATATCTTTGAGCATGGCGCTCCCCCCCCCCAAGGTCTTCAGAGCAAGGGCTATAAGTTGTACCCTGGGGGCATATATGGTTCTTATGGAAGGAATGCTCGTATAAACGTCAGAGAGGGCTCATTTGATTGGAAAATGAAAGTTGTAGTTCACTTTTTAAGTGTTAAAACATATTGGAGGGTAGCCAGCCCACCCCCCTGTGACATACTTTTCTAGATGCATCCGATAAAATTTTGAGATAGCTATCAAACAGTTCGTGGTAACGAACTGTAAGTAAGGAGCGACCCGGCTCAATGGTAACTGAAACTCTAGAAAACGGGTTTTTGATACCAATAGATACATCAAAAGAATCAAATTTCAATGCTGAATTCAAATCTATAATTTTCATCAAGTTTAGTGCTACCCATCAAAAGTTACGCGCCTGAGAAAATTTGGCTGATTTTCAAAAAAAAGAAGGAAAGACCCCCTAAAAGTCATGGAGCCTCAATAAAAATCACACCATCAGATTCTGCGTATCAGGGAACCCTACTGCAGAGGTTTCAAGCTCCTATCTACAAAAATGTGGAATTTTGTATTTTTGCCAGAAGGAAGATCACGGATGCATGTTTATTTTTTTTTTTCCAGGGGTGATCGTATCGACCCAGTGGTCCTAGAATATTGTGGGAGGGCTCATTGGAACGGAAATTAAAAGTTATAGTGCTCTTTTTTACGTGACCAAAAAAATGGAGGGCAACTAGGCCCCCCACGCTCATTTTTTCCCCAAAGTCACCCGATCAAAATTTTGAGATAGCCTTTTTGTTCAGCATGGTCGAAAATATGATAAATATGTCTCTTGGGATTAGTTAATCCCCTGAAGTCCCCGGGGGGAGGGCTAAAAGTTATTAACTTTACCCAATATTAACATATATAGTATTGGTTATTGGGAAGTATACAGAAGTTTTCAGGAGGGTTTTTTTCTGGTAGTGGGGGGGGGGAGTGGGTCGGGGGTTATGTTGGAGGATCTGTCCATGAAGGAAGTTTTAATGGGGGAAGGGAAATTGCCATGAAGGGGGCGTCGGACTTGCCAGCATTATTTATTGGTTATTGGGAAGTATACAGACATTTTCAGGAAGGATTTTTTCTGGAGGGTGGGGCTAGAGGAGGGGGTAACTCGGGAGAATCTTTCCGTGGAGGATGTTTCTTTGGGCTAAGGGACATTTCTATGAAGGGGGTGCCGGATTTCCAAGCATTATTTAAAAAACGATCAGAAATTAAATTAAAAAAAACTAGTTTTTTTCAACTGAAAATAAGAAGCAACATTAGAACTTGAAACGAACAGAAATTATAACGTATATGAGGGGGTTCTCCCCCAAGTCAATGCCTCGCTCTTTACGCTACAGTTTTTTTAGTGCTTTCAAAAGAGCTATCTATTCTAATCAAACGGGCTTTGTGATTCAGGGGTTTGTGAATAATTTTTTTTTTTAACTTTTAACGTAAAGAGCGTGGTATTGACTTAGGGGAGAACCCCCTCATATATGTAATAACAATATGTAATAAAAAAAAACAATAAAAAAACAAGCGATACGGCTCAATAGTAATCGAAACTTTTAAAAACGGAATTTTGATGTCAATAAACGTATCAAAAGAATGGGTTTATAATGCTTATTCTAAATATATAAATTTTATTAAGTTTAGTATTGCTCATCAAAGGCTACGAGCCTGAGAAAATTTACCCGATTTTTTAAAGAGGGGGAAACATCCCCTACAAGTGAAAGAATTTTAATGAAAATCACACCGTCAGATTCAGCGCATCAGAAAACCCTATTACATAGGTGTCAAGCTCATATCTGCAAAAATCTGCAACTTTGTATTTTTTGCCAGAAGAAAAATATACGAATATAGAATTTAGTTACGTAAGTTAATTTGTAAATTACGTCATAACCCAATTTAGAGACATCCATTTAGCAAAAGAAAAGTAAAATTTTTATGCAAATTTTGTTTACTTATTCAATGACGGTGAGCCAAAATAAAAGCTGCATTAACTAAAAAACAATAAGAAATTAAATAAAAAAAGCAAGTTTTTTAAATTGAAAGTAAGGAGCGACATTAAAACTTAAAACAAACAGAAATTATCCTGTATATGAAAGGGGCCGTCCCCTCCTCAACGCCTCGCTCTTTACGCTAAAGTTTTTCATTGTTAAAAAAAAAATAGAGTTGTGAGAAAGTCAAACTTTAGCGTAAAGAGCGAGGGGTTGAGGAGGGGACAGCCACTTTCATATACGGAATAAATTCTCTTCGTTTTAAGTTTTAATGTCACTCCTTACTTTCAGTTTAAAAAACTTGTTTTTTTATTTAATTTTGTTAAAAACAGTTGAAAGATCGTATAACAAAAACTTCGGTGTCGACACAACCCCCACGGGCCTGGTTGCAGGCGTTGTAAGCTATGCCCTGGGGGCATATATAGTTCTTTTGGAAGGGATGTTCGTATAAACTTCAAAGAAGGCTCATTTGAGTGGAAACTGAAAGTTCTAGTTCACTTTTTAAGAGTCAAATGAGAATGGAGGGCACCTAGCCCCCACCCCCTCCTCGCCCTTTTTTCTCAGCCCATCTGATAAGAACTTTGAGATAGCAATTTTTAAAAATAGTTCAAAGACCATATAACGAAAACTCCAGGGTCGACACAGTCCCCCAGGGTTCGAAGGCAAGCGTTGTAAGTTATGCCTTGGGGATAAGAGATGCTCGTCAAAATTCAGAGAGGGCTAATTTGATTGGAAATTGAAAGTTCTAGTTCAGTTTTTGAGAGTTAAAAGGGATTGGAGGGCAACTAGCACCCCCCCCCCACGCCCCTTTTTTCCAGAATGCATCCGATAAAAATTTTGAGATAGCCTTTAAGTTAAAAATTGTTCAAAAGTTAGATAACAAAAACTGAGGTGTCGACACAACCCCCCGTGCCCGGAAGCAGGCGTTGTAAGCTATGCCCTGGGGCATATATGGTTCTTATGAAAGGGATACTCGTATAAACTTCAGAGAGGGCTCATTTGATTGGAAGATGGAGGTTCCAACTCACTTTTAAAGATTCGAAAGACATTCGAGGGAACATAGCCCCCCCCCCCACGCCTTATTTTTCCAAACTCATCTATGAAAATTTTGAGATAGACATTAAAAAAAAATAGTTCAAAGGTCAGATAAGTAATACTCCGGTATCAATAAAACCCCCCAGGGCCCGGGAGAAGGCGTTCTAAGTTATGCCCTAAGGGCAAATATGGTTCTTATGAAAGGGATGCTCGTATAAAATTCATAGAGGGCTCATTTGATTGGAAATTGAAAGTTCTAGTTCACTTTTTAGGAGTCAAGAGACTTAAGGAAAACTATCCCCCCATGCTCTTTTTTCCCCAAACCCATCCGCTACAAATTTTGAGATAGCCGGTTTTTTTAAAAAATTGTTCAAAAATTAGTAACAAAAACTCCGGTGTCAACACAACCCCCAAGGGCCCAGAGGGTAGGCGTTGTAAGCGTTGTCCTGGGGGCATGTATGGCTCTTTTGAGAGGGGTGCTCGTATAAACTTCAGAGAGGGCTCATTTGATTGGAAATAGAAAGTTCTAGTTCACCTTTCTAGAGTCAAAAGACATCCGAGGGAAACAAGCCAATAAATGAATAAATAAATCTTAAAACGAGTGAAACTTAAATTGAATGTGCAAATCAAGTTTGAGACGAACCAAAATCACTACAAACAAGAGTTTGGGTATCGCCTCCTTCTCTCACTGTAAAAATCTAAAACCTACTGGCTCATTGGCGCTTTACTGAAAACTACATGCGTCTTGAACAGTCTTGGAAAGTATAAACAACTTCAAGTTGAATAATTGATATATAATGATATTAGTTGTTGAAAGATTTATCAGTTCAAGAATTTATTTCACTCTAATTTTATTTTAATTTGCAATGTTGTAAGAACTGGAAAAGAAAATATTTGTAATATAATTCGTTTTCAGTGAAGCGCCAATGACGCAGTAGGCTTTTGGCTTTTATTTACAGTTAAGGCAGGGGGCAGTATCCAAGCTCTTGTTTGTAGTGAAACTATAATCGTTTTGAACAACTTTAGAAAGAATTAATAAATTTAACTGAATATTTGATGTACAATGATATTAATTGCTGAAAGCTCATCAGTTAAAAATTTTACTATAATTTTAATGTTTATTTTCAATATTAAGTACAAAAGGATATATTTGTAATAAAATTGGTTTTCAATAAAGCGCCAATGACGCAGTAGGTTTTAGACTTTTATAGTGAGAGAAGGAAGCGATACCCAAACTCTTGTTTGTAGTGAGTTTTGCTCAATTCAAGCTTGATTTGCATATTCAATTTAAGTTTCACTCGTTTTAAGATTTATTTATTCATTTACATTAATATCTATTCGTCTGTTTGTTTGCATTGATTGTTTATTTAATTTCTGTTCGTTTTAAGTTTGATTTATATTTCAATAGCAAAATATTTTCTTTTCGTTCTAATCTTGATTTTTATATTTAATCAAAGCATTACTCGCTTTAAGATCTATTTATTCATTTACATAATTACTTGTTGTATGTTTTTTCTATGATTATTTATTTATTTTCTGTTCGTTTTGGGTATCATCTATTCTTTAATATTAATTTCTGGTCATTTTGAGTTTAAATTTTTATCTGCTGAGCTGAAGTTTAAAATGGCCTATACGTTTCTTTGAAAAACTTATTTTTCGGAAAGTTTTTTTAAATTAATCATCCTCAAAGACCAAATTTATAAAACCTTCAACTACGTTGAAAAAACTGAATATCTCAAAATTTTGATGGCATGTGTTTAGGGGAATGGTGGGCGTGAGAGGGGGGTTAGTTACCCTCCAATGACTTTGGGACTTAGAATGACTTAACAATGACTTAAAAAGGGAAGTAACTACAATGACTTAAAAAGGGTACTAGCCCTTTCAATTTCCAATCGAATGAGCCCCTTTTGAAATTTCTACGGCAACACTTTCTATAAAAACCTTATATGCCCCCAGGGCATAACTTACTACTCTAGTCCTGAGGGCTGTGGGGTGTCAAATCTAGCCCCACTACGGGGGGGGGGGTGTCATTATCAAAGACACAATTTACAGAACTTTCCAGATCTTTCAACTACGTTGAACAAAATGGCCATCTCAAAATTTTGTTTGGATGTTTTTGGGGAAATAATGGGTTTGGAAGGGGTGTTAGTTTCCTTCCAATCACTTTTGACTTTTAAAAGGGCACTAGCCATTTCAATTTCCAATTGAATGAACCATTTTTGAAGTTTCTACGAGAAAAGTTTCTATAAAAACCTTATATGCCCCAGGGCATAACTTGCAGCCCTTTTGTCGGGGGTTGTCATCTTCAAGACTTAATTTCCAGAGTTTTCAACTACGTTGAACAAAATGACTATCTCAAAATTTTCATTTGATGTGTTTGGAGAAATGGTGGGTGAGAGACGGGGGTTAGTTGCCTTCCAATCCCATTCGGCTATTAAATAGGGCAATAGCCCTTTGAATTTCCAATCGAATGTGCCCTTTTTGAAGTTTCTACGACAACACTTTCTAATAAAACCTAATATTCCCTCAGAGCATAACTTACAACTCTTGCCCTGAGGGCTCTAGGGGGATTGTCCTCATCAAAGATATACTTTCCAAATCTTTTAACTACGTTGAACAAACTGGCTATCTCAAAATTCTGATGGGATGTGTTTGGGGAAATGGTGGGCGTGGAAGGGATGGTAGTTGCCTTCCAATGACTTTCAGCTATTAAAAAGGGCACAAGCCCTTCCAATTTCCAATCGAATGAGCCCTTTTCGAAGTTTCTACGACCCCTCCTTTGATACAAAGTACCCTGGTCTAAACAAAGAAACAAATAAATAATACACGATGCCAACATCGCTATTTACTTAGGAATCGCTATTGCGCTGCCTATGATTTTGTCACTTTACTCACATTCTAATTTTTTCCCCAAAGGATACTAAGAGGTTTAATGTTATTTATTTGAATCATATAGTGGCCCTTAAAAGAGTGGTTGGCTAAGAATAAGTTACATAGAATTAAGGTACTTAAGCTCTCTCGCCACGAAATGACGGGCAAGTTGAAAATCTTTTGGCATGCTGGTCACCCTCTTGGCGTGAATGATACACAAGTGTGTATTCCTCAAAATCTAACTGGAAACGTCTTGCTCGCTTGATATAAGAGTAGTGACCTATCTTCAGTTTCTACGGGAGCCCTCCCAAGATTACTAAGGGAGCTTTTTCCCTTTTCAATATAATTCTAAGCCCTATTTCTGACTGGCAAGATTCCCACGGGAGTCCCCTGACGTCACGACAGCCATTAGGGAAAGAGCATTGGATTTCTACCGGAGTCCTCTGACGTCACGGCACACCCCCCTGTGTATTTCAAACGCATTTTACGTCACATGAAACACCCTCGTGCTTTAAATAGGTTCATAGTATTTCTGTGATATGCCCTGTTACGTCACGGCAGCCATACGAAAATATCATTGGATTTTAAAGTCATGCCCTGTTACGTCACGCGACACACCCCATGTGTATTTCTATGAGAGCCCTGTTTCTATATCCCCATGTCGTTTTTCCCATATATGTGTCTAGACGGCCATTTTGTAGGAAATCATGTCTAAACATGCTTCTGATGGCCTAGAAGCCATTTTTATTATTCGTTAGTCAATTTGTTTTGGAAATGAGATAGTCATCATCGAAATGGATACTTATAGATTATTAAATATTGAAAGTGTTTGTGAAATGGAACCTAGAGTGCCGTAAGTTAGCAGTGAAAATTACAAGGGGTTGCTGACTAACCCTAGAATGGGACAAGATCTATGCAGGATATGTTATATCATTAAGCAAATTCAAGTTGGAATAACAACTATGCTTTGCGGCTAACGTGAATTTAGTGCATATACAGAGACTACAAGGTGGATAAAATGTGCTAGCGAAATATATTGAAGAAAACAATTTATAGAAAACGGTTAGTCTGTATTTGCTAGTGAGAGTGTTAAAATGGTTAGATTTGAGGGCCAGAAAATCGTACGTAATCTAGTAAAATTAGAGAAGGGGTTAATTTTAGATGATGATTTTCTGGAATTATCTCTTCAAAGAGAAAATATTTCCTCGAGATATGCTTAACGATATAAAGGGAACCGATTCCCCATCATTGGACTATTGCATTAAACTTTGTCGTTGTGGTACAGCTGCTTTTACTCAATTTATAGATACAATAATTGACACAAAACGAAATGATATTTTTTTTTCTCTTATCCACTACTTAGACGGTCATTTTGTGACCTCAATTCTCCTAGACGACATTTCTTATAGATCCTGAGTCAGTTTCTTTTCGGAATTGAGAGAGTCAACATCAAAAAAATGTTGTACATATGCCCATTATGCTTGTATATATTGGGCAGTTGGTCGTCCTGTGTGAATTGTACTTTTGCTGATTAATATAATGAAAAGTGTAAATTATGCAATCCATGTACATTGCATAGAGGATATGCTGTGCAAATTAAAGACTGTAAGTCCTGTCTTGAAAAGATTTGTTACTCTCATAATAGAGGATTCTTATGCTCCAATTGTCACTATCACAAATGTGATCAATAGGAAAATACTTACCCTGGCATGATTTCAAAAAACCCTAAACGTGAGTTCAGTTTAGTTTTAAGAGACTGGTATTGTCGCGGCTTTAAATTGTTTTGGGAAGAAGAACCTGGTCTATGCTTTCAATCACTGGAATAAGAAAAGAGTCTGGTTTTTAAGACATCGCTGTGAAGATACTGGCTACTTTTATTATAAAACTACTGATTTTTATTTGGCTGTTACAGAAAGTGATTCTTCATATGAGAATATTGTATGTGACATTGCTTCAAATAAGCAAATTGAAAAATTTGAAGTTCAAAATATGAATCAGAATAGTATTATTGACTTTACAAAGAAATTTGATAAAATTGAAGTTACAATATATTGAAGAAAATTGACCCTGAATTTGCATGTCAAGATGAATACAAGTTGAATCCTGATGAGTTACTGTCACTTATCGTTTCTGATGATTATCTATGCGTAGAAGAAGTCTAAAAGGACACAGTGTTTTGTATATATACAAGTATCGTTAATAAACAAATTTAAATACATTTTTAAAGCATTTCGTTCGTTACGTAAGTTAATTCGTAAATGACGTCAGAACCCAATTTAGAGACAGCCATTTAGCAAAAGAAAAGTAAAAATGTTATGCAAATTTTGTTTACTTATTCAATGACGGCGAGCCAAAATAAAAGCTGCATTAACTAAAAAACGATCATAAATTAAATTAAAAAAAAAAGTTTTTTAAACTGAAAGCAAGGAGCGACATTAAAACTTAAAACGAACAGAAATTAATTCGCATATGAAAGGGGCTGTCCCCTCCTCAACGCCTCGCTCTTTATGCTAAAGTTGGACTCTGTCTCACAACTTTATTTTTTAAAACAATAAAAAACTTTAGTGTAAAGAGCGAGGCGTTGAGGAAGGGACAGCCCCTTTCATATACGAAATAATTTCTGTTCGTTTTAAGTTTTAATGTCGCTCCTTACTTTCAGTTTAAAAAACTCGTTTTTTTCATTTAATAACATATTGGGACGAGGTGCCTGATAAAAATGATTACGTTGATACTGTAATTATGTAGATAATACCCTCGTCTAAGCAAGACGTAAAAGAATTAAAGCTTAAGAATCTCTTATTTCCGGCTTTGAAGGCTGGTAGTTTAGTTACTTAAAGCTTTACAAAAATAACAGGGGAAGTAAGATATTAAATGCTATTGATAAAGCCGCCAGAACTTCTATGTTTCTAGACTTCATTTCTGAGGGAAATAAAAGAAAGCTCATAGTAATCTTGAAATAGAAATAGACTGAGAGACATGAAGATAAAACAAGAGCCAAAATAATAAAAGGGGGTAAGATGTTTATTTCCAGAGATATTCGTTTAATGAAAAGCCCTAGGAAAGGAGGGAGTCCGGCCAAAGAGAGGAGACCAAATGAAATCGAAGTCTTTTAAGTTAGTCTAGTGTTGTCACTTATCTGAGTCAGAGAGAATACCCCCCCCCCCCACCCCCTTCTGTAATAGGTCTACTACAAGATAAAGAATAATTATGTAAGTGACATAATAAATTGACACTGAAAAAAAATCTGGTTGTATTAATCATAAGCCAGGATAAATGTCTAACAGAGGAAAAGGCTATAATTAGGCGGAGGTTGGATTGGCTAACACCTCCTAGTCCTCCGAAAATTGCTCTGACAAGGATAAAAAAGGAGTTTGTAAACTGGGTTATAATTAGCCCGAGAAGAGGTCCAATCTTTTGAAAAGTTATTAAGAGGGCTAAGATCTTCCATGATATAGACTTAGAAATATTCCCTATTCACATGTGAAACGGGGCTGCTCCGATCTTAATTAATAAGGCAAGGGTGATTAAAAACGAAAACGATTAATTTAGTGTGCTTGCTAAAAAGATCACTGAGGCTACTGATTGAATTAAAAAATATTTTAGTTTATTTTCCTTTCTTTCTTCAATCATAATGGGGATAAATCTCAAAGAGTTTATCTCTATTCTACATCTCTATTCCACAGACCTAGCCAGGAGTGGGCAGATACTATAAGGATGTAGGAAAAAAATAAGCATAATCATTTAATCATTTAAAGAGAGATTTATAGGGCGTGGAGAGGGGGGCTAGTTGCCCTACGATCTCTTTTGCCTCTTAAAAAGTGAACGAGAGCTTTCAATTTTTAATCATCGGAGCCCTCCGAAGTTTATACGAGCATACCTTCCATAAGAACCATATATGCCCCCAGAGCAATACTTACAACGCTTGCCCTGGGCCCTGGGGGGTTGTGTCAACACAGGGGTTTTTCTTATCTGACCTTTGAACTATTTTTAACGAAATGGCCATTTGTAAAGGAGTTTTTGTTGCATGATCTTTGAACGATTTTTAACGAAATGGCTACCTCAAATTTTTTATCAGATGTATTTCGGGTAAAAGAGCTTGGGGGGGGGGGGCAGCTTTCCTCCGATAACTTTTAACTCTTAAAAAGGCACAAGAACTCTCGATTTCCAATCGAACGAACCCCTTTGAAGTTTATACGACGACCCCTTCTATATGAAGTGCCTCTGGGAAAAAAATAAATTGAGTGTGGGGGGAGGCTAGCTGCCCTCCAATCACTTTTGACTCTTAAAAAGTGAATTACAATTTTCAGTTTCCAATCAGATGAACCCTCAAGGAAGTTTATACGAGCATCCCTTCCATATATGCCTTCAGGGCATAATTTACAACGCCTACCCCCGGGCCCTGGGGGGCTCTGTCGACACACGAGTTTTTTGTTATCAGAACTTTGAACTATTTTTAACAAAATGTCTATCTCAAAATTTTTATCTGATCCCTTTAGGGCGTGAAGGCGAGAGGGCTAGCTGCCCTCCGATCTCTTTTGACTCTTAAAAATGAACAAGAACTTTCAATTTACAATCAAATGAGCCCTCTCCGAAGTTTATACGAGCATCCCTTCCGTAAGAACTATATATGCCCCTAGAGCATTACTCATAATGCCTGCCTCTGGGCCCTGGCCGGTTCCGTTGACACAGGAATTTTTCTTATCTGACCTTTGAACTATTTTAAATGAATTGGCTATTATAAAAATTTTATCGGATGGGCTTAGGGAAAAAAGAGTGTGGGGGCGGGGGCTAGTTGCCCTCGGATTTCTTTCGTCTCTTAAAAATTGAGCTAGAACTTTCAATTTCCAATCAAATGAGCTCCCTCTGAAGTTAATAGGATCATCCCTTTCATAAGAACCATATACGCCCCCAGGACAGCACTTACAATGCCTATCCCCCGGGCCCTGGGGGAGATTTTGTTATCTAATTTTTGAACAATTTCCGAAAACATGGCTATCACAAAATTTTTAGCGGATGGGATTTGGGAAATAAGAGCGTGGGGGGGGGAGCTAGTTGTTTTTAACTCTCCTGACTCTTAAAAAGTGAACTAGAACTTTCAATGTTCAATCAAATGAGCCCTCTATGAAGTTTATACGAGCATCCCTTTCATAATAACCATACATCCCCTTAGGGCATAACTTAGAACGCCTTCTCCTGGGACCTGAGGGGTTGTATTGACACCGATTTCTTTCTTATCCGACCTTTGAACTATTTTTGACAAAATGTCTATCTCAAAATTTTCATCAGATGGGTTTGGAAAAAGAAGGTGTCGGGGGGGAGGGCTAGTTGCCCTCATATCTCATTTGACTATTAAAAAGTGAGTACAAACTTTCAATTTCCAATCAATTGAGCCCTCTATGAAGTTTATACGAGCATCCTTTCATAAGAACCATATATACCACAGGGAATAACTTACAACGCCTGCCCCCGGGCCCTGGGCTAGTTGCCCTCCAATCTCTTTTGACTCTAAAAAACTGAACTATAGCTTTCAATTTCCAATCAAATGAGCCGTCTGAAGTATTTACGAGCATCACTTCAATAAGAACCATATAGTCCCCCAGGGCATAACTTACAACGCCTACCCTCGGGCCCTGGGGGGGCGGTGTCGACCCCGTAGATCTCGTTATGTGGTCTTTGAACTATTTAAAAAAAAACTATCTCAAAGTTCTTATCAGATAGGTTTGAGCAAAAAGGGGCGTGGAGGGGGGGGGGGGGGCTAGGTGCCCTCCAATCTCTTTTGACTCTTAAAAAGTGAACTAAAACTTTCAGTTTCCCTTCAAATGAGCCCTCTTTGAAGTTAATACGAGCATCCCTTGCATAAGACCCATATATGCCCCCAGGGCATAACTTACAACGCCTTTCCCTGGCCCTGGTGGGTTGTGTCGAGACCGGAATTTTTGTTATATGATCTTTGAACTATTTTTAACAAAATAGCTATCATAAAATTTTCGGATGCATTTGGGGAAAAAGGGTTTGGGGGGAAGCTCCAATATCTTTTGACGCTTAAAAAGTGAACTAGAACTTTCAATTTCCAATCGAATGAGCCCTCTCTGAAGTTTATAGAAGCTTTTCTTCCATAAGAACCATATATGCCCCCGGAGCATAACTTATAACCATTGCCCCTGAAGACTGTGGGGGGAGTGTTCTGCTCAAACATATAATTTCCAGAACTTTCAACTACGTTGAACGAACTGGTTATATCAAAATTTTGATTGTATGTGTTTGGGGAAAAGGTGGGTGTGGAAGGGGTGTCAGTTGCCTTAAAATCACTTTCGACTATTAAAAATGAAACTAGCCATTTAAATTTCCAATCGAATGAGCCCTTTCTGAAATTTCTACGACAACGCTGTCTATACAAAACCTTATATGCCCCCAGGGCATAACTTACAACCCTTGCCCTGAGGGCTGTGGGGGGGTTGTCATCATCAAAGACATAATTTCCAGAACTTAAAACTACGTTGAATAAAATGGCTATCTCAAAATTTTGATTGGATGTGATTAGGGAAAACGTGGGCGTGAGAGGGGGCTTATATGCCCCCAGGGCATAACTGGTAACCCTTGCCCTGAGGCGTGTGGGGGGTTGATCATCCTCAAAGACATAACATCCAGAACTTTCAAATACATTGAGAAAAATGACTATTTCAAAACTTTGATTGGATGTGTTCGGGGAAATGGAGGGCGTGAGAGGGAGGTTAGTTGCCCACCAATCAGTTTCAACTAGCCTATTAAAAAGGGCACTAGCCCTATCAATTTCTAATTGAATGAGCCTTTTTTTGAGTTTCTATGACAGCATTTTCTATAAGAAACCTTAAATGCTCCCAGGGCATAACTTAGAACCTTAGCCCTGAGGGCTCTGGGGGGAATGTCATCCTGAAAGACCTAATTTCCAGAACTTTCTTCTATGTTGAACAAAATGGTTATCTCAAAATTTTGATTGGATGTGTTTTGGGAAATGGTGAGTTTGAGAGGGGGACTAGTTGCCCTCCAATCACTTTCGACTATTATAAAGGGCACTAACCTTTCAATTTCCAATCGAATGAGCCATTTCTGAAGTCTTTACTAAAACGCTTTATATAAAACCTTATACGCCCCCAGGGCATAACTTACAACCCTTGCCCTGAGGGGTTTGGGGGGCAATCACAATTTCCAGAACTTTCAACTGCGTTGAACAAAATAGCTTGCTCAAAATTTTAATGTAATATGTTTTGGGAAATGATGGGCGTGAGACGGGGATTAGTTGCCCTCCAATTATTTTCAACTATTAAAAAGGGCACTAGCCCTTTCAATTTTCAATTGAATGAACCTTTTTGAAGTTTTACGACCACATTTTCTATAAAAACCTCATATACCCCCAGGGCATAAGTTACAGCCTTTGCCCTGAGGGCTGTGGGGGGTTTTCATCCTCAAAGACACAAGTAGAAAGGGGGGTGCCAGTCCGAGCGGGGCTTCT
>NC_142800.1:49999057-50091229 GCF_049724085.1 Artemia sp. Qi Xiang Cuo
TTTCTACTTTCTCTTTTCTACTGGCTCTTGTTATGTTTTTCCCCTTTTGTGTGTGTCACCCTTTTGTTTGTGATAGTCACTTTGATTTTTACTATTTCCTTTATGTGATCCAATTTCAGTTATATGTAAGTCAACTCTTATCCAAAATTAAATTCAATCAAAATTAAGGGCCTTAGAATTCCCATAAAAAATGCAGTAGGCAATGCGACTCCGGAAATTTGATAGTAGTATGCGATTTAGGATTAGCTGGTGCAATTACGAATGACTTACCAAGAAACAAATTTAATATTGGGTATTTTTAACTCAGTTCGTTTCTGTTGTATTCAGTTTGGTATAAATAAATCATTCAAGAAAAGAGTGACGTGGATTGCAAGCATTTTTTATGTATTAATATATGCATTTTGTGTGAATATCCAATACTGTGTGCATTGATCAAATGTTTAGGCATTTGTGTAGATCTTCTAAAAGCCAATATTGGCATCAGTAAGTAAAGCCATTCTACACATTTTAAAGGCGTTTGGGTTTATAAGGCTGATATACGCTGCTTCGGGAAAAATCAGATTTTACTCTTTTTATTCACTCAGAGAAACACCAATATTGTAAGGCTAAACCTCGTATCACAAATTATGATTAAAAGTTATGCAAGTTTTGGTTAGCCTCTTCATACAACAGGTTACGAGCACTTTCGACAATTAGGAAATTAAGAAAATTTTATTTTGATGATATTAACAGGTTCGTCATTTAAGTCTCTTTATTTTTAAATGCATTTCTCCACTTCCTTGTATTAATCATTCTTTCTCTATTTGTGTCTGTTAGTGGTATTTTGAAACACCTGAGCAAATATTCCTGAGCAAATATTCGTTTGACATTGGTGCACTGTCATTTTTTGAAATGTATGTAGAACTTAAGATATTAAAACTTTTCTTAGTGGCATTTGCTACAGATGAACAAATATTAATTTTACATTGGTGCACTGTCATTTTTGGAATGTATATAGAACTTTAAATATTAAAACTTTTCTTATCGAAATTTAAGATTTTGTGTTTTCAAACGATAATACTAGGTTAACAAAAAAGTCGTCTTTTATGAAAGTACAAAATTTGCAGAATTTCTGATGTTACAACTTTTTCCTGTCACTTTTCCTTGTGCAAAGGTGACTTACCTTTTTTTTTATAGAAATCTAGAATTATACCTCTGAATATTGATTAATTGATTGATAATTTTACTACTTATTAGAAAAATGGTACACACCACAAATTTATGGAATAAATACAAAAAGAAGACTGGGCACTATACAAAACAACAAAAATGAACTGAATACAGTAGTTTTATTTATACAAGCAGTCATAGTTTAGAATAAAAACTCCAACTAAATGGCGCTAGTACTTACACTGAAAAAAAGAATACTACTACTACTAACAATTCACCACAGCACCAAGCCGCCTGAGGCCAACACAACTACGCACGCTCCTTCTCCATCCCAATCTATACAAACCCTCCCTTTTTACACCCTCTCACGAAGTTCCCATTTCCTTTAGATCTTTCATTATGACGTCCTCCCAGACGAGGACGACCTGCTTTCGGTTTAGCCCTAGACGGTTGGTCGAAAAGAACAATCTTCGACAATCTGTCATTCTTCATCCGCACAACGTGCCCTAGCCATTTCATCCTTTCTTTCATTATAGCCCTAGAGAGCGGTATTGAAACACGTTTTTCTTACAGCCTATTGTTTGAAATACGGTCAGTCAGACGGGTACCTAGAACAATCCTTAACCAATTTCTCTGGAAAAGATCTAGCAAATCTTCATCCGCTTTTTTTGAAGCGCCCATGCTTCAGAGCGGTATTTGACTACTGTCATCACTGTAGCTTCTAATTTTCTAATCTTGGTTTGCAGACTTATCTTCCTATTCTTCCAAACTTTTTTTAATTGTGAAAAAAACACCATGAGCCTTGGCTATTCTACTTTTAATATCTTTACTAATAATACTACCAACGTAAGTGAAGCTGCCCACTTGATCAATTTTTTCATTACCCAACGTCACCTTTCTTCACTTATTTCTAGCCTTAGTGACTTAGTCTTCTTAACATTAATTTTCAAACCTATTCTAGGACCCTGAACTCGAAAAGCCTCTAAAAGTTCATTCATTTTGCTCACACTTTCCTCTAGGATGCTTAAATCATCAGCATAATCTAAGTCCAGGAGAGTTTTTCGTCCCTGTTTCGTTCCGTGGTCTCCCATTGCCTTTCCTGCGCTCCTGAATACAAAATCCATCAAAATAATCCGTATAAAGGGAGATAGAACACAACCCTGCTTAACTCCTGATTTTATACAAAACCAGCTGCTAACCTCATTTCCTACCTTAACCGCAGCAGTGTTATTCTCGTACATAGCACTAGTCGCTCTAATATATTTGTCTGGTATGCCATACAAGGATAAAACCTTTGTTAAAGTTTTTCTATCTACAGAATCAAACGCTTGTTCACAATCTATAAAATTAGGGATCAAAGGTGTTTGACAACTCAGGCACTTCTCAATTATTAACCTAAGAGTGAAAGTTTGTTCGACACATCATCTACCTTTTCTAAAACCACACTGATCATCTCTTAAGACTTTGTCTACAGCATCTCTCAGCCTAAAAAGTATCATATCATTATGTAATTCGCTACCTATATAGACCAGACTAATGCCTCGATAATTATCAAACTCACTTTTGTCACCTTTCTTATAAAATGGCTTAATTAAGGTTTTCCTAAAATCATTTCGTACTTCCCCTTTTTCAAAAATCATATTCATAATCTTCGGTAACTTATTTCTAACCTCAGAGCCACCATATCTAAGAAACTCATTTACTACCCTATCAGCACTTGGAGCCTCATTATTTTTTAATCCTTTTAGTGCTGTCGTTAATTCTTCCTCGCAAAACAAATCTTCCTTCGCATCCAAAGTATCACAAACTTTTTCATTTTCCTCTATATTTTTACCTGCAACTCTATCTCGGTTACGCAAAAAAAAAAAGAATAATACGAGACTATAACTTATAAAACATTGACATGTAAAAAGGAACGAACGAATTGGTGAAACGGTTTGTTCTTGGAGTGGACAATTCCAGTCTCACTTTGTTAGCTGACTTTGTGTTAATTTTATTCTTCATAACTGGTGGTAGAATCTCTATTTTATTCACTACAAAGAAGGAATTGGCCAAATTTGCAGATCAAACCCGAACGACGTTCGTGAAGGGACGGTAGTTGCAGGACGGGTAACGCCGATTCATATCTTGTATATGCGTCTGAAAGAATAATTTTAAAGGCTCTTTTTTTGTAGTGACTCAAGTTAATCGCTTAGGTACCTTGTGTTGTTGACTTGAGGGCCCCATACAGGGCAAGCATACTCAATAATTGGTCGGATGTATGTAAGATAAGCTGTCTTAAGTTAGGACACATAAAAACCGAAATGACGTAGTAAGATAAGGATACGCATCGCACCATTCTCCTTTATAGTGATTGTATCAACATGAGTACTAAACAAGCAGTCAACACTAAATGTGACACCAAGAATTACAGCTGAAGATACACTAGGATACGGTAGAGGAGGACTGACAAAGTCCCTCTTTAGGGGATTAAAGCGAAGGATGTTGAATTATATCTCGACCCACTCTTTCGCTATGTAGAAGAAAGAATGCGCGGTGTTCAAGTTTCTGAAAAGTGCAGCTTTCTTAGATAACAGAAATTTTATCACAGGAAGTGAAAATGATGTGAAAACTGTGTGTAAGGGATTGCATTGGTACAACTAAGGATTTCACGTGAGAATACACAGACAAAAGAGCAGTGTTCTACCCTTTGAACAAATCTGTAAATTACGACGACATAGCAAGAAACTGTTGACTACCATTTGCAGAAAAAACGCGAGTATTGGGCCTGACTTTTGAGAATGTGGTGAACACAAAAAAAGTCGGGATATTGAGTCAACCAAGAAAAGCCTTTTCAAAACGATGTTTGAAAGAGTTCTGTATGTCAATACGTATTGCTTCACGCTATTATTTTACACTGCTCCTCTTTTCGCATTACCTGAAAACCTTGCCAAACAAATTGAGCAAAACAATTAAGCAAAAAAATTCCAACCTCTCTGTGGTGGATTGTCAGTGCCCTGAAGAAATCAGAGGAATTGGGAGCACTGAGATGTGACTTGGGAAAGGAGGAACTAAAGAAGGTATCACGGGATGTTTTTAGAAGTGAGAAAGAACCAAATTACAGAGCTAGAAAAAAGGAACCGTTCATTGATTTTCATTTATCGTTTGAAAATCTAAATGAATTGCCGTTTAATTAGGAACAGAAAGACTTTGTGTACTGCATGATTCATGGAATATTACCCTTTAGTAATACAGTGAGTCGCATATCGAAAACCCAAACGCCTACTTGGTCAATGTGTGGAGACGAAGTGCTTGACGGACTATTGCACGAATTGATTCAATGCCCCTCGAACAGTGGATTACCCCAAAGATTATTGGACATATTAGAAAATAAAGGAATAAAACAACGTCTGTAGAAGAAAGCTCTGAAGCTGTCTTCTTTTTAAATAAGTGTAGATTTTTAAGTTAGTGTAAGTGACATTCAGTTTGAAGTTAAGTGAAAAAGATTATTATGTCATCGAGAGGAGAGGAGGTGGGATTGAAAAAAAAGCGAAGGATAGAAAATGAAGGAATAAAAACAACGTCTGCAGAAGAAAAGCAGAAAGCTTTAAAGCTGTGCTTTTGTGTTAAAGGTAAGCCAAGGAATTATGCGCTGTGTTTGATGGTGACAAGTGTAGCATGCATGTGTGGAAAATGCGGAAACGTCAAAAGCAGGTCAAAACTCCTTTATTGAATGTTTGGCTTGAAAGTTATGTGACTGACTTGAGACGGAGTCGAGTATGGAGGGAGAGAGTAGATGTGGAATGGATGAGTAAAACTGAGTTTTAAATTTGAAAATTTAGCCAAATGGGTATTAAAACGATTCTAGTAGTTTATTTGTGTGTTATTAAAGAAGGATTAGAATGGCGTGCCTAAAGATATTGTAAGGGCACAGCATTATACTCCTCCTAGGTTTATTTTGGAGTTGAGAGGATGAAGGATGATATATAATTTATTGAGAACAAGGCTTTAAGAAAAATACTTGTGTATTATTAATGTATTTCCACGGTGAAAGGGGTGCCCTTATGGCGGAAGGGCACCCTGCAAAACCGGGCTACCCAAATTAAAAAATATAACATGTTTTTAAATTAGTGTAGGTGACATTCAATTTTGAAGTTAAGTGAAAAAGATTATTATGTCACCGAGAGGAGAGGAGGTGGGATTTTAAAAAATGCAAAGGCTAATGGCGAATAAGGTCAAAGGCTTTTCGGTAATCCACTAAAGGAAGATCGAGAATCGCACTTCCTCGATCAAGCCACTCGGCAATAAAGTGATAAATTCTCATTGATTAAACAGTTGTACTGCTTCCTTTCAAGCATCCGTACTGATATGTGTCAAGAGAAAAAGAAACCTGTGTCATCAGCTTGCGGTATATAAGCGTTTCTGCCTAGGGAGCACTAGGGAACACTTGCTCTTGGAAACACTGGTTAATAATGGAGGAGAGTGGTTTGACAAGGAAAATAGCGAATTCGCGTAACAACTTTAAAGAAAGCTCGCCAGGGTAAGACGCACAGTTCCTATTCAACTTCTGAAGTTTGTTGTAAACGGCAAACTCAGAAAATTTTACCTACATCATCAATCTCTGCTTCAGTAATGAGAGACTCGATCTCTGAACGGTGATTGACGGAAAAGTGGTACGATGCCAACAAAAAAGGAGTTCACTTCCGTAGCCGATAACAAGGTACCATCCTCTTTCAATACCCTTAAGTCACTGGGCCTCATTTTACCAGCAAGTCTTTTTACTGACGAATGCCATTTGTGTGGATCTGTCGTAAGTTAGGGCATAATTCTGGCCGTCATATATCGTCTCTTGGCTCGCCTGTTCAGTTTGACAATTTGGTTCCGCAACTTGGCTGAAACAACTGAATCGCTGTTGCTGTGAAGGCGGCAGGGAGTCTTAATTAGGTCCTTGTGGTCGTGTGAGATCCATGGTTTATCAGTATCTGTAACGGTAATGACTTTAGTCGGAAAACAAGCATGGAACTTTTCCTGAAGTAGGCTATTTAGCTTACTGACTTTGACGTTGATGTCCGGCTCGGAGTAAATGTCATCAAATTCGTAGTTGCCGTTCCAGCTACCAAATATAGAAATCGAATCTCTTGTTAGTGGTCGTATAGTAGTTTTGACTCGTTTGGTTTTGGGGATTGCTGAATTTGCTTCCCAGGAAATTATGGAATTATCGGAAATCTGGGGGGGGGGTCCTAGGGACCGCGGTGCATCATTGAAGTCAGTAAGGATCGTAAAGATCAAGTCAAGTATGCTTTCACTCTGATGGGTCGGTATTGCAACAACTTGCCGCATGTCCAAGACACTAGAGACCCACTGTTTGTTTGTTTGGTTAAAGTCACCTGCAATCACAAAGGCAGGAGAGGTATACTTTTGACGCATTTTGTCTACGAAAAACTGTATGTCCTCAATAAGTTCTTTCCTGTTTTTTGCACTCTCAGGGTAATAGACCGAAGCGACTATCAAACGCGAGAATCTTCTTGATAAATGTGTTGCCTTACATTCCGTTTACCATATCTCATGGTCGGTGTCAATTGGATCGCTTAACAACTTTGACGGTTGATCGTCCCGAAAATAAAGTCCTACGCCACCTCCACGACGATTCAGGCCACGGTTGCGACGAGTATTAAAGTAGCCAGTTTAGCCTTTAATGTGCGCTGACTCAGAAGTAATGTCCCAGCATTCACTTATTAATTCGATTGAGGCGTTGTTCTGCTTGATTATAACTTCGAGTTCTTAAATTTTACTGTTAAATGAACGAGCCATACAATTGAGTATATTAGGCAGCTTTTGTTTAGCTGAAAAACACTGAGGATGTAGAGCTGGCGGCGTTTTTTTCACAGTCGGTAATCACAACTGGTTTGCAGTACCATGGAGTGAGCATAGACGGCGTTTTATGAGCAGGAAAGCAATTTACTGGTACTAGGCTGCTTGGTCTACGCAGTACGGCTTTAATCTTGTTCATAGTTGAAATTAACACTGGTATCTTCATCCTCTTTTTGAGTCTGCCTCCACGTTTACCGCAATGAGAGCGTTTGATAGATGTTGTGGCTATGGTAGAGCCATCTGGTGCCGCTTTAGAAGTGTAAATTGCTTTAAGCTACAAAATGTAGATGGCGCCATCACCAAGCAAGGTGAATAAGGTTCGAATAGGATGATCTTCTCGTATTTAATTTGCATGGCAATATCTCTAAGCAAGGTCAAGAACACAAAGCCATTGGTTACTTACACCATCACTGCAGGAAACTCGGAAAAACCAGTACAAAACAAGCTAAACTGAGATGACGAGGGTCAGCTTTTTCATATCGCTCACAGCGCCATTCCATCGTCATCACAGTGCCCAGAGACTGAGATAAAATATGTACACACAAAGGTACTTACTTTGACAACGCTACTAGTCTCGACTAACTTTAAGAGTTTCGTCCGGCGCTTCAAGAGAGCTATAATATGGTCAGAAATGCTGTAACGGTGTGACACCTATAAATACTTGATCCAAGACAGTAAGCTTAGAAGATATTTCACATACTAATAAAAACCTGAACACAGGTTTCTTCTATCACTGGCGGAGAAAGAAAATAAATCCAAAAATGGAGAAAAAGGTAAACAGTATGGTGTAACCAAAGCACTGTACACCCTGGGCTCGAATCTGTTGGTTAAATATATATACATTTTTTTTTTAGATGACCGAGCCCCGTGTGCTTTTCTCGCGTTTACCCCAAAACGAATCTTATGTAGGGGAAGCACAGAACCCATATTGAACCTAATAAGTATTCTTAAGTAGACAAGATATTCTGCCATTGCAATTTGTTGATTACCCGACTTGAAAATCCGTTTTTTTTTAATTCGCTACACTTCTACTAAGCGCAAAGACTTCACTTTTGCTATAACCAAATGTAAGGCCAATTTATTTAAATGCTGCACTAAATATAACATAACAAAGTTTACTTTAGTTCGAGAAAGTCATCGACTTGTGTTTGAAGTGTCATCTGCATAGTTAAATAATAAGAGATGTAATATACGGAAGACCCAATGTGAGTGGAAATGCTTTGAATTAAGCGTTCAGCTCATCATTCAAGTACATCGGAAGTTTTGTAAGAGAACCTCTGACAATGCTTTGAATTATTTCTGGTGAAACAGCTATTCCTTTCTGCTGCTTACTTATGGAGTAGTACCAAGTTGGCCCCATATAAAGAATCGTTTTTTTTAATATTCGTTTTCAGGGTCGTGAGGGAATAGATTTCTGGCCCTGAAGGACGATATTACTATGCAACGGCGGTGATGAAATACCACCCTGCCTGATCCTTTTCCTCACAAGTGCTGACTTGCCTGAGATAATCGGTCAACTACTGACGCACCTACACCGATTCTTCATTTATAAGCGATGAAATCTCTTCAGAACTTGCATTGACCTTTGTAAAAGGTGTAAGTGCCGTAGGATCATTGACTGCCTCCCCTCACAAATTTGGATTATTGTTCGTAAAGTAAAATGAATCCCTCTGTAAAATATGTCGTTTGATAAATCCTACAGAATCCTGTACAAATTGACAATACTGTCCTTGTATCGTGATTTATAACTTCAAAAATGGAATAACCGATTCTACGTTTTAAAAAAACTCATAGTATAATTGGATTTGTTGGGGACTCAAGATATGAGCATTGCACGAAGGGGCACTGTGCATCTAGAGCGCCCTTTTGCTGAACTATTGACAGAGAGTATTACGCTAACCTCACTAAGTTGATTTGAAACGTACTGGGAATTACAACAGTATTACATTCCCTATGACAATGTAATACTGGACTTGGCACCATGAATATCAATGAAATAATCGATGTCTTTGACATGGATCCGCAGATGTCCGAATACAAATCTTATTGTGTAACATCAAATTTCCTCGAACCAATTTAAAGTGTCAACAATGCTTATCAGTAGCACATATTCTTCGGGGTGTGGGTTAAAGTCCTGTCACTGATTTATTTGAGATGAGGGTTAGCAGCGTGAATCTATAAGCAGAGACTGAGTCGACCCAGCTCCAAATGGGTACCTGAAGAAATCTAGAACAAAGCACGGGAAATGTCGGACGATTTGCCCCCAACCACGCATAGCACTCCTGACTAGAGACAGAATCAGGATATCTGTACCTGCGCTACACAGACCATTGGTTGGAATGCGCAAAATGTTTTTATTGAGTAAAATGCGATATGGCTCCAAAATCACATTTTTGGTTGTTTGGAGTTGAGAGCCTGGGAAGTATAAACACGGTACCGTTATAATATTTCTGGTTGAAAACACCTAACCTGGGGTTTGGAGCCCGGAATCTCCAAAACTAGGCGGATGTGAATGCAACAGTGTGAGTTTTGTGTTCATCCACAAATCGTCTGCTGACTAGTAGGCTTCTGCAACATCTTGGAGAGATGTTCAATAGTACGATAAGCAATGTCATTTCCTGTTACAAGGGATACCCCGAAGTCGTAATCTCCTTTCTTAGCCATTTTTAGTGGTCATAGAAAGGGGTCTTTTATATTGAGGGATAGCAGGGAGCTAGGCACGCCATTAGGGGACACTGGGGGCAACTCGCCTAACCATATAGCGGGATAACGCGTGACTCGTAAAATATTTTTTCTTTAAGACCTACTAACCCCTAAACTTTTCTTTCTAAGAGGGAATGTCCTAATTTATCATAAGTTGTAGGCTGTTTTAAGTTTTATAAGCGTACCATATTTCCAATTTATTCATCAAACTGACAGACACGCTAGCTTCAAACCATCCCCCGCAAAGTGGCATCTTGGTGATTCGTCTAGTCAGTGGTCAGCAAAGTGCGGCTCCAGAGCCGCACGTGGCTCTTTGGCTTCTTAAGTGCAGTTCTGCCACAAATATTCACGGAAGGGGCAACAATATTTTCATTTTAACTAATTTGGTAAGAAAATAATTAGCTAATATCTTATTTTGATAAATCAAAGTTCTTCTATAAATCATGAACATTTATAATTTTTGGTTTAAATTAAAAGATAAATAAGTAATTAAAGCTTTATACTGCTGTAAAAATATGTAACGAATATCAAGTTGAATTTTATTAGTTTTCGTAAATGTAAGCACAAATCATATAAAAGCTACTGGTTGAAATTGTACCCATGTTTTAGGCGTACTCCGATGTGATACAAAGGTACCACAAGTATGCTCGGGCATACTTTTTCTAAAGTAGTAGGGTACAAATTGGCATCACAGACCAGCAGTTGCAGTGTGAACAATTTTGTCTTACTTACGGTAGTAGTGGGGGCATTTCAGGTTCTGCGGGTGCCCACCCCCGATTTCTACGGGAACCCTCTCCCTTCCATTGGATTCTACTGGAGCCCTCTGACGTCACGCGACACACCTATTTCTAGCGGATGGTTGGCAAGATTCGGAGCGCAAGCCCTGTTTCTAGGCGAAATTTCCAGGCATAATTACTTGGAGTGGGGTCCGTATAATACACAAGGTTTAATAATAAGCTCCTAGCCCCTCACCCCTGTTTCTAGCGCATGCCCCTTGACGTCGCGGTGCACATTCGCGTTTTAAGCGCATGTTACACCACGCGAAACACCCTCACCTTTAAAGAGTCAGATAAGTGGAGCTACCAATCCCTCGCACCTACACAGTGCAGTCACCTGTTTTATTAAAGGGAACACACTTGGCAAAACTCCATGACGACCCCTCTGGACTCCAATGACTTCATACGACTTACCCCATTTCAAACAGACAGGTCTAATATGCTTGACGCAGGTTTGCGTAACCCTACCACAGGAGCCCATGAGGGAATCCCCGCTTGTAACGTAACGACACCCTAAGCCCCCAAAGCATTCTTTTTCATTGACTTAATGGCGGTACACACTTTATGTAAGGTCAACGCATCTTACGCATGGACGGCGTATCCCTCACTGCCAGATAATACCATTTTGACATTTTCCGCCCAAAAGCCTCAAGACATTTTCTTTTTTCGGCATTTCATTTTTCACTCAAAACACCTTTCATTTTTTTTCTAGAGTTCTTGACCCCACCAGGACTCGAAAGGTCATTCCCTTCCAATGATACTGCGCCCCAAACAAGTCGTCCATCAAACCTTTGCAAATATTTTGTATCTTGAACCATACTCTAAAAATAAGCTATTGCACTACACCTCAGATTCCCCATTTTTTGGCACCCGTTAGAATGGCGTATTTACTGCCAAATTTGGCACGCACTTGGAAAATAATCTCTTTCCAGGGGACAGTTGTTCTCAAGATATTCTCGCAAGATGATCTTCCAAACTCTCCCATTTGGTATCTTTGCTTAAGATATACATTGCCGTTAATACGCAATACGCATGTGTGTGTGCCATGCTGGAGCTCCATGGGGTCCTTTTAGTCTAGTTTGTGAGATACGCTTGTGTCATTCATATCAGACCTGATCACGGGAAATCCAGGGGTCTTCCAGAAAAACAATGTATCAATGGCTGGAATTTTGCCAGGGTGGGAATCTTGCCATACGCAAATCTTGCTATCTGAACGCTAGAAACAGAGGTGCTCTGACGTTAGAGGGTTGCCGTAGAAACTCATAGATAATTTCCCTATTATTACTACTTTTGAATTATCTCGAGTAAGACCGTTTTTTAGTCTCTTTTATCGCCTAGCCGAAGCCGGAATTTCGTCCCAGGAATGAGTAGACATAGACCAAACTCCCCCACTGCGCGTAGGATGGCCGGATTCCGTTCCCCAAAAAGAGTAGATACAGACCAAACTCCCCACAGCACAAGGGGTGGACAGGAATAAGAATTTTCACCCTTTGCGTATTTTTATATTTTGGTGAAAAATGTATCATGGGCTAAGAGAAACCGTTCGGGGGACTGGACACTTCCCCGGAGGCGAACAGCGAACAGGTCGATACCTTAATGGAGGGAGGTAGGATAATAAAAAATAAACACTGGAATCTCCTCCCCCACGGTTCCCCCTCCCCTGGAGTCCTCTCCCTTTGTCTTTCCTTAAATTATTCTTTATCCTTTTAAAGCCACAATAACGCCTAAAACACTACATCTATCGTCAATGCGGCCTCTGAAAATGAAGGCTACTAGGTGGGAGTTAGAAAATATTGTTAGGATGTTGTGAGATATCTATGAATCTACCTTAAAGAAAAAGGGTTATTCCTTAAAAGCTCTTAATATGTCTTAAATTACATCTAATATCACTCTCCCCTCCCCCTACCTTCCGGGGTTGCAGGCTAGAAGCCTCGGTTTTTTATAATAGATGGTTATTTTTTGCGTATATGATAATATGACATTTTCATCTCTTATTTTGTCGTGTTTTTTAGCTGTCTTTTTTATGTTTTATTGCTTGTCAATTTGTTTTTATTTACAATATTTGTGTTTTTAAGATTTATTGTTTGGGACGCGTCTCTCATACCTAGGCGTTTACGTAATTTAAACATACATTTCCCCTTGGTAGATGTCCAAACTGATAAAAAGCCTGCTTATTGTCCAGAGCGGAATGGTGCTACGACACTGTTTTCACACTAGCACCAGATCTCCGCATGACACCCCCCCCCCTTTGAAAACAGAGAAGCCCCCTTTTTTTCTTTACAAGTGTTTGATACTCTAAGCATTTCATCTCACAATGTAACACTATTGCTGCCCCTGCGACATACCCCTGACATCACCCCCCCCCTCTCCTAAAAAAAACATTTCTTAGAAATTGCTTGTTAAAAATTTTATTTTCAAGTCATTCATTTGGGTTTTCGCAAGCAATTCGTGCCATAGTACAGCAATATAACTACTCTAAGACACCCCCTGTCATCATCCCATCTTCCCCAATAACATTTTTCAGACATTTCTTGTTAAAAATTTTATTTTCAAGTCATTCATTTGGGTTTTCGCAAGCAATTCGGTCCCACAGTACCACACTATAACTGCTCTAAGACACCCCTCTGTCATTGCCCCATCCCCCCCAAAAAAAATTTCAGACATTTCGCGTTAAAATTTTTATTTCAAGTCATTCACTCGGGTTTTCGCAAGCAATTCAGCCTACAGTACCACACTATATCTACTCTAAGACACCCCTCTCATCGCTCCATCTCCCCAAAACACTTTTCACACATTTCTCATTAAAAATTTTATTTTTAAGCCATTCGTTCGGGTTTTCGCAAGCAATTCAGCCTACAGTACCACACTATAACTACTCTAAGACACCCCTCTGACATCACCCCATATCCCCAAAACATTTTCAGACATTTCTCATTAAAAATTTTATTTTCAACTAATTCATTTGGGTTTTCGCAAGCAATTCGTGCCATAGTACAGCACTTTAACAGTAGTATCGCCTCGCGGCTTTCAAGCGGTCAGTACCCCCGGAATACGAGCGGTCCCCCTGGAATACAAGCGGTCAGATAGGAAAATTCACATTGAATTTCTACGGCATGCCCTCTGACGTCATGGCACCCCTGTTTTTAGGCGACATTCCCGCGCTTGGCAAGACTTCAAAGGTTAGGTCAGGTTACTTGAATTTCTATGAGAGCCCTGGCAAGATTCCAAGCGCATATCCTATTTCAAGGTGAAATTCCCAGGTGTTTCATTTACTTGGAATGTGGTCCGTATAATAGAAAAGTAGTAATAATAGGGAAATTATGACATCACGATGCACACCCCTGTTTCAAGCGCATGTTACAACATGCGCCACACCCTCGCCTTTAAATGGTCAGATAAGTGGAGCTACCAAACCATCGCACCTGCACAGTGTAGTCACCTGTTCTATTAAAGGGAACACACATGGCAAGACTCCATTACTTATCCCTCTGGACTCCAATGACGTCATACGACTTACTTAGTTTCAAACGGACAGGTCTAAAATGCCTGACGCAATTTTGCGCAACCTTACAACAGGAACCCATGGGGGAATCCCGGTTTGTAGCTCACACCTTACGTAATGAGTGTGCAACAGTGTCACGTAATTTTTTTTCATTAGCTTAATGGGGGTACACACTTTACGTAATGGTTACGTATCCATTACTGCCAGATAATACCATTTTAAGATTTTTTGCCGAAAACCCTCAAGACATTTTCTTTTTCGGCTTTTCTTTTTTTCGCCCAAAACCCCCAAAGCTTTTTTTCATTAACTTAATGACGGTACACACTTTACGTAATGATTGCGCATCTATCACTGCCAGATAATACAGTTTTGACTTATTTCACCCCAAACCCTTTCTCTTTCGGTGTTTCATTTTCGCTCGAAACATCATTCATTTTCTTTCTAGAGTTCTTGACCCCACCAGGACTCGAAAGGTCATTCCATTCCAGTGGAACAGTGCTCCAAGCAAGTAGTCCAAGAAACCCTTATCAATATTTTGTATCTTGAACCATATTCTAAAAATAAACTATTGCACAACACCTGAGATTCCCCATTTGTTGGCACTCATTAGAACCACGTGTTTACATCGAAATTTGTCACGTACTTGGAAAAACATCTATTTCCAGGGGACATTTGCTTTCAAGATATTAATAAAGGGGAAATGTGTGTCTTACTCGTGCAAGAGATTATATCTAAAAAACACAGATACTGTAAATGAAAACAAATTGATAAGCAATAAAAGATAAGAAAGACAGCTAAAAAACACGACAAAAAATAAAAGATGACAATGTCATATTATATGGCATTTCACCCATGTGACACCGCCCCCGCCCCCTTCATCCCCTACTTGACCTAATATTAGTGAGCTTTCCCATTTTTTGCCAGTCGTTAGAACGGCATGTTTATTACCAAATTTGATACACTCCGGGGGATATTTGCTTTCAAGATATTAATAAAGGGAAATGCGTGTCTTACTCATCCCGAACAATACACACACACACACACACACAAACACACACACACACAAACACACACACAAACACACACACACACACACACAAAAACACGAACACAAAACACACACACACAAAACTTTTATTTAACAGTATACGTTACTTCTCATCTAAAATAGCTTAACCGTAAACTACAAGGGAAAGGAAGCTTAGTTCAGTCGATATTAGAAGAAGTGATAACATTCGAAAACAAATTATCTTTTTGTGCTCGGGGTTATGAAAGGGAAACGCTTTTCAAAAACTTTCTATGGATTAAATTCAAACGTTCAAGGAAGGCTAGTAGGGAGGGGTGTTTCTTAAAACTAATGATGATATATGATACACAAACTCATATAATTCAATGGCATAGCAAGTGCACGAAACTTTGCTTGGACTGTATTTCTAAGAACATAATAATATCATTGACTTGTTGGTTCAGATGGCGAATAAAAAATTCAAAAATCATATTCACCAAAGATCTAGAAATAAAGTTCTTCGTGAGATTTTTTAACTTCGAAATGTTTTTTTCTTTATGACGTTTTTTGAGTTTTTTTTTAACTTCGAGACGTTCATTGACTTGTTGGTTCAGATGGCTAACGCGTCGTTCTTTTACCGTAGAATATCTCTGGTCTCACATTCAATTCCTACACCACACAAATATTTAATAAATTGAATGGGTGTAGTCGGACGTATTAATAGGATACTACTCATTTCATTTCATTGTTAATTCATAAGTTGTTAATAAGTGTTAATAATTCATAAGTGTTAATGCCAATGTATTTCTAACATTAATTTGGTAACATCGACTTCTTAAAAAAATTCTAAGCCCCCCTCCCCCTAACAAAACTCAAAATGTTCAGAATTAAAAATAATTAAGATTCCCCTCAAGAGCTAAGCTCGTGGACCGCCCGAAGGCAGTTTTTATTTGATTTTTAGTTTTGATACTACTTTTTACCATCCCCTAAAGGTCTAAGTTTAAAATATTCCATGGATGGAATTCAAAAGTTCAAGAATGGCTAGTAGGAAGATTTTTTTTACTCAAAGATGATATTCAAACAAATACAACATTGTGCCAATATAAATTCAATGGATGTGGTCGGACGTATTAGTAGGATACCACTCACTTCATTTAGTTTTTAAATCAAAAGGTGATGTCTGAAGTTTTGTTTAACCTCTAGACGTTTTCTTTTCGTGACTTTTTTAGTGTTGGGGGGGGGTATGGTGCCCAGTCATATTCATGTCGATACTACTCCTATCCATTCCTTGTTCCCAACCAGAAGAAATATTTTAAATGGGGGTATGGTCCCTGTCATACTCATAATATATATTCTACTAATAATCATTTTAAGGGTTGTGCTCAAAAATTTTAAGGGATTTAGGGGGGATTTATAGCCCCAGTCATATTAACTATCACAATGCATGTATTCATTTATAGAGTGTTCACAAAAAATTGAAGAAGGGTGGAGCTGTGGTACTCTTAATGGGTGTACTACTAATATTCATGACAATCTGTCTTGAGAGCCTTGCGAAGTTGTCTGTCTTGTAGCCGAATTATAATTGTTTTTAAAACAGTTTTTATGAGAGCTAAAACAGTTAAAACACTAAGAGATAAAACAGTTAAAAGAAACGAATATTAGACGCAATAAAAAAAAATAGAACCAATAATAAACTTAGAATGTGCTCAAAACAAAATCGATATTCTTTTGATGACTTAGATACATACGGTGCATTTCGATTAACCTCAGCTCCGTGATAAATCGAGATCACATTGACCCTCCCCCCTTCTAATACTCTTTGAAAGTCAACAAGACCTCTCAGATGATTGAACAATTTAAAACTGGAAATAGTTACCTTTTCTTTAAAACTATAATTATACAAGTAATTTAATTTAAGTGCTTGAGATTTACACTATGTAATCATCTTCTAATTGCTTGTCCCAAGATTAATCTATTTTGAGTGAATATACTTGCACATCTATGTCCGGACAATTTTGTTTTTTTAGTCAGGCTATATGATTATTGTCTATTAAAGTGTTATCAGCACAATGTAATTTTGTGCAAGAGCTCAGTGACTTTTAAAGTTCCTTAGGGAATGGCCCTGATAGAGTTTGTTGGTCCTTAAGAGTACCTTAGGGAATAGCCTTGATAGAGTTCGCTGATCCTCAAGAGTGCCCTACGGGCAAGTGAGGGGCTGCTTACTCTCTTTGAAAAGGTGTATAGCAGCGGTAGTATTAGTTATAAGCATTTTACCTTTGTATGTTGTTGTTTTTAAGCTTAAGCATGATTCAAACGTATCGTCAATAAGATGACTTCTCAGTTTACTCTTGATAATGTTCTCACTTGAAAAAGATTGTTCGCATATATATTTAGAACCGAAAGGGGAAACAACAAAAGCGAGCTTTTCAGCTGATTGTAAGAGTCAGGAATACTATTCCAAGCGTTGAAAATAAGTAGTGGGGGTATTTCAGCTTCTACGGGAGCCCACCCCTGATTTCTACGGGAGCCCTTTCCCTTTTCATTGCATTCTACCGGAGCCCTCTGACGTCACGCGACACACCTATTCCTAGCGGATTGCTGGCAAGATTCCGAGCGTATGCCCTGTTTCTAGGCAAAATTTCCAGGCATGACTACTTGGAATGTGGTCCGTATAATACACAAGTTTTGATAATAAGCTCCTAACCCCTCAACCCTGTTATTAGCGCATGCCTTCTGACGTCACGGTGTATACCCCTGTTTCTAGCGCATATTACATCACGCGACACACCCTCACCTTTAAAGGTCAGATAAGTTGAGCTACCAACCCCTTGCACCTGCTGAGTGCTGTCACCGGCTCTATTAAGGGGAACAAACTTGACAAGACTCCGTAACACACCCCTCTGGATTCCAATGACGTCATACGACTTACCCCGTTTCAAACAGACAGGTCAAATATGCTTGATGCAATTTTGTGTAACGCTACCACAGGAACCCATGGGAGAATCCCCGCTTGTAACGTAACGAATCCCTAAACCGCCAAAGCATTCTTTTTCATTGACTTAATGGCAGCAGACTTTATGTAAGATCAGTGCATCTTACGCATGGACGGCGCATCCCTCATTGCCAGATAATACCATTTTGACATTTTTCGGCCAAAAGACTCAAGACATTTTCTTTTTGGCGATTCATTTTTCGCTTGAAACACCTTTCATTTTTTTCTAGAGTTCTTGACCCCGTCAGGACTCGAAAACCCATTCCCTTCCAATGGTACAGCGCCCCAAGCAAGTCTTCCATGAAACCTTTGCCAATATTTTGTATCTTGAACCATATTCTAAAAATAAACTATTGCATGACACCTGAGATTCCCCATTTTTTGGGAATCTCATCTGGGGACATTTGTTTTCAAGATACTTTTAGCAATAAAGGGAAAATGTATTTTTAAATTACGTAAGCACCTAGGCATGAGAGACGCGTCCCAAACAATAAATCTTAAGAACACAGACATTTTAAATAAAAACAAATTTATAAGCAATAAAACGTAAAAAAGACAGCTAAGAAACACGAAAAAATAAGAGATAAAAATGTCATATTATCATATACGCAAAAACGATCCATCTATTATAGAAAACCGGGGCTTCTAGCCAGTAACCCCGAAGGGTAGGGGAGGAGGAGTGATATTAGATGGAATTTAAGACATATTATGAGCTTTTAAGGAAATACCCCTTTTTCATAAAGATAAATTCATGGATATTTCACAATATCCTAACAATATTTTCCAGCTCCCACCTAGAAGCCTTCATTCTCAGAGGGAGCATTGATAGTAGATGTAGTTTTAGGCGTTATTTTAGCTTTAAAAGAATAAAGAACAACTTGTCTAATTTAAGGAAAGACAAAGGGAGAGGACTCCAGGGGAGAGGGAACCGTCTGGGGGGGAGGAGATTCAAGTGTTTATTTATTATTATCCTGTCTCCCTCCCCTAAGGTACCGATCTGCGTCAAAAGACATTGATAAAGAATTTATTCACTCTGAATCTTATATTTTCTCAATTTTATCAAGCATATCTTACAAAGGACGATGATAAAGAATTTATTCAGTCTGATACTTAGATTTTGTGAATGTTATCGGATGTATCCGACAAAAGAAGCTAATAAAGAATTTATTCACTATGATACTTAGATTTGGTCAGTGTTATCAAACATATCTGTCAAAAGACATTGATAAGGAATTTATTCACTCTGATACGATCAATTTTATCAAGCATATCTGACAAAGGACGATGATAAAGAATTTACTCACTCTGATACTTAGATTTTCTCAATCTTATCAAGCATATCTGACAAAATGCGATGATAAAGAATTTATTCACTCTGATAGTTAGATTTTGTGAATATTATCTGATGTATGAGACAAAAGAAGTTGACAAAGAATTTATTCACTCTGATACTTAAATTTTGACAATTGTTATCTGACGTATCCAACATGAGATGTTGATAAGGAATTTATTTAATCTTATGCTTTGATTTTGTCAATTTTATCCGATGTATCTGACAAAGATTTTGACTGACGTATCCAATAAAGGATGTCGATAAAGAATTTATTCAATTTGATGCTTAGATTTTATCACTTTTCTACAATGTATCTGAGAAAGAAGATCACGATAATAATTATTCACTCTGCTACTTAGATTTTGTCAATGTTATCCAATGTATCCGACAAAGGATGTTGATAAAGAATTTATTCAATCTGCTACTCAGATTTTGTCCATTTTATAGGCTGTATCTGACAAAAGATGCTGATAAAGAATTTATTCCCCCTGATAGTTAGAATTGGTCAATTTTATCCGACGTATCCGACAATGAATGTTGATAAAGAATTTATTCGTTCTAATACATAGATTTTGTCAATTTAATCCGACGTATCCGACAAATGATGTTAATAAAGAATTTTAATAAAGAATGCATTCACTCTGATACTTAGATTTTGTCTATGTTACAAAACGTATTAGTCAAAGAACATTGATAAAGAATTTCTCCACTCTGATGCTTTGATTTTCTCAATTTTATCAAGCCTATCTGACAAAAGATGAGGATAAAGAATTTATTCACTCTGATACTTAGATTTTGTGAATGCTATCTGATGTAACTGGCAAAGAAAGTAGATAAAAGAATTTATTCACCCTGATACTTAGATTTTGATAATGTGAACGGACGTATCCGACAAAAGATGTTGGTAATGAATTTCTGATAGTTCAATTTTGTCAAATTTGTCCAATGTAACTGTAAGAGATGTTGATAAAAAACATTTATTCTCTCTAATATTTAGATTTTTTTGATGTTATCCTATGTACCCGAGAATAGATGTTGATATAGAATTTAATCACTCTGACAGTAAGATTTTGATAATGTTAACTGACGTATCCAGTAAAGATTAAGATAAGATAAGGGTTTATTCCAAAAACAACACAACGCAAAAAACAAATGACCTTCCATAAGCTAACGCTTGTTCGGAAGTATTTACCCTCTTAAAATTAACACTTATAATAACATAATAAAGAGAAAGAAGAGAAAAAACGAGAAAAAGAGGAAAGAAAGAAAAAAAAAAGAAGAAAAAATGAAAATCCTACACTCACTCGGCTCCTGGTCGCAATAACCAAAAATCAATACTTCACATACTCCAAAACTTCCCGCCGCCATCCCATAAATAATAAATAAACAAAACAAAAAAAAATAAAAATATATAGGAAAAACGGGTTCCGGGCAAACCTGAGAGTGACTCAACTATACCACCCTTTAAACAAATTCATACAAATTCATACCTATGGAGACAAAGGGTTTTAAGGTCCCGACGGAACTCACATAGATTCACTGAACTTTTTAAAGAAACAGGCAAATTATTCCAGACAACTGGCCCCACATGACGTATTGAAAACAGCGATCTAGTACTAGTAACTTGAGGTGTCCGTATATCTCTAGCATGACGAGTAGGATAATTGTGTACATCATCACCAGAAATAAATAAATTTAAAAAACACTTGGGAACCAAATTAGAAAAATACTTAAACATAAATAACCCATGGTAAAATTTTCCAAGACCTGACACAGGGATAATATTTAACTGTACATATTGGGATCTCACCGAAGTTCTCCGATTATCTCCGGACAACACTCGCAGTGCCATATTTTGTATCACACGTAACTGCTGCAAATGCACTGAAAATGTGCTAGACCATATACTCACACAATATATTAAATACGGGTGAACTAACTAAAAATAAATCAATCTCAAAACAGAATCATGGAAAATATTTTTTAACTTTCTCATCATTCCAACATTTCTTGCAATCTTACTACTAATAAAAGAAACATGACTTTTAAAACTAAGGCATTCATCCACAATAACACCAAGGTATCGTATAGTATTTGTACGCTTAATTACATGATTCTCCATTTGCAAATCCAGAACCCAAGGGTAAAAATTTGATGATCTACCATATATAATAAAACCTGATTTACTATGGTTTAACAAAAGCTTAGTCACTCTCATCCACTTATCTATACCTAACATACCTCTTCTCATTATCTCGATTAAATCAGATTCAGTCTTTGCTGCGGCAGTAAAATGGGTATCATCTGCAAAACTAGGAATAATCACCCTACAATTAGAATGTGCACTATCTAACAAATCCAAAACAGAAAATCGTAAGTCATTGATATAAACCAAGAATAAAAGCGGACCTAAAACAGAACCCTGTGGAACACCATATTCAACCATTCTTTCACCAGACCTCACATTAGAAATTTCAATGCACTGGGTCCTACCTCTCAAAAATGTTTCAAATAACTTCAACGCATTTCCTCTAATTCCACAATTTTCAAGCTTCATAATTAAAATTTCATGGTCAACTGAATCGAACGCTTTAACAATTTCTAAAAAAATAGACGCCACCTTAAAACCTTGGTCCAAAGCATTATGCACAAACGTTGTCAAAAATAAAACTGACTGTTCGGTAGACATCCCCTTACGAAAACCGAACTGATTAGAATGGAAAAAGGAATTATTCTCCAAAAACTCAGATACTCTAGAATTAATAAGTTTTTCTACTAGCCTAGAAATAACAGAAAGGAGGGATATCGGTCGATAATGATTCATATTTTTCCTATCACCCCCTTTAAATAAAGGTATTACTCTGGCACTTTTAAGAAACTCCAGATATATACCACATTTAAAACTAGCATTAACCAGGTACAAAATTTGTTGCGATATCACAGGAAAAATTGACTTAAAAACCTTTGTTGTAATAAAGTCTGACCCGGATGCACTATTTCGCATACCATTTACCACATCAGACAATTCTTTTTCAGTAACCAGTCGCAAGTACATAGAAACGTCACTACTTTCAGGCAAAAACTGAGTGAAATCACCATCACTTGCATGCTGCTTAACAGACGACGCTAACCGGCCCCCTACACTAGAAAAGTGCTCACACATACGTTCAGTAGTTTGGCGAGTATTTTCACCATCAACAAGACTAGTAACAATTTCAGGCTTATTCGGTTTAATAACAGAATTTATAACATTCCAAGTCTTTCTCGGGTTACCCTCCGCATTTTTAAATCTATCACTCAGGTAATTTAACTTAGCCTTACGAAGTATACTATTCAACTTATTACTATACGCTTTATAAATATTTACATCGCTAATACTATTACTTAATGCGGACTTTTTTATACAATTGCTGTCGCCTAGCAAGAGAAACTTGAATACTCTTCGTAACCCAAGGCTTCTTAGGCGACTCAAAATACTTACGTTTCTTCCTAACTTGACTACAAGCAATTACCGTATCCTTAATCATCGAATACCAAGGTATAAATTTATCATTCACATCCATGTCATTACTATATAAAAAATCCAAATTTTTTCCTCCAAGCTCATTTTTTAACTTTGGTACATTAATAACAGGAAAACAAGTTTTCGGTACTTCAGAACGCTCTGATCTTGGCCGGTTCAAAAGAGAAGGAATAGATACCAACAGACCGAAATGATCCGAAACGTCGTTTACAATGACACTCGCACTACTATATCCAGTATTTAAGTAAATGTTATCAATCAACGTAGCAGAATCATGGCTCACTCTTGTACATATATTAATAGAAGGCTGTAGTCCATAACCTAGCATAGTGTTTAGAAACTTCCTAGCTCTAAGGTTACTATTCACAGTTCTTAAATCCAAGTTAAAATCACCACAAATAAAACAAGGTCTAGTAGAAATTGGTAACTTATCCAATTGCTCTTCTAAAAGTGAGCTAAAATCATCTATATTATACAAAGGGGGTCTATAAACGGCAATCATAAAACACTTAAAATTAAGACACTGCAATTCTAACACCATACTTTCAAACACCATTTTTCGATTAACTCTTATATCATCTCTCACCTTAACCTCAAAATCATTACGCACATAAATTGCTAAGCCGCCATGTTGATGCATCTCTCTATTTTTAATATACAGCTTATAATTACCAATCTCTAACAGAGAAGAACTATGGTTCTTCAACCACGTCTCCGTTAAAGCTAAAACATGAGGGGTTGATTGCAGACATAACTCATTCAAAAACTGGTAGGAACTTCCAATCCCTTGGCAATTTAAATGAAAAATATTAAACTCACTTTGACAACTCATAGAACTCATATCACACAGACACTTAGAACGTGAATCAGGATTAACCTCATGAAACCCACCCACATCAAAATCTCTGTGAAGTACCCCTCCCCCCAAATCATGTAATTTAATCGAATCACTCTCAAGAAAACCCAGCCGTTCCCTACCTAAACTTGACATTTAAAATAATCAATCCGAAGGGATGGAAACCGGATTTTTGGAATGTGAAAAAATAGTAACCTTACCATACCCTGAGTGAAACGACCAAGAACCGAGAAAATCCAGACCAACAAATCCTGAAAGAAAACAAAAGATAAGAAAACATGGACCAAAAATAATAACACAAAAAGAATCGAAAATGATGCAGATAAAGAATTGATTCACTATGATACTTAGATTTTGTCAATGTTATCCCATGTAACTGACAATAGATATTGACACAGAATTTCATTACTCTGATGCTTAGGTTATGATAATGTTAATCGACATATCTGGCAAAGGATATTGATAAAGAATCTATTCACTCTGATACTTAGATTTTATCAATTTTATCCTGAGCTATCGGACAAAAGATGTTGATAAACAATTTATTCATTCTGATGCTTCGATTTTCTCTATGTTAACCTATCTGTCCGACATATGATGTATGAAAATTCCTTTTCTTAAATCTCCGATTTTTTAATAGACATTCTAAACGTTTGATATGCTAGCATACTCTAAAAATGATGAACACATAACAAAGTAATGCATAATAAATTTTTAATGAAATAATGACATGTAGAATGTTAATATAAGAAATATATTATTAAACATTATCAATATCATTGAACAGCTTTGAACCTTTTGAATCTGTTTTGTAAAATAGTTCACCGTGTTCTCTCTTGATACTGTAGCTATTGTCTTCTCTTAGTTCGTAATCAGTAGAATAATCATTAATCCATTTTGAATCATACACAATTTTTATTGGGGTGTCATCTATAGTCTATGTTAACCTATCTGTCCGACATATGATGTATGAAAATTCCTTTTCTTAAATATCCGATTTTTTAATAGACATTCTAAACGTTTGATATGCTAGCATGCTCTAAAAATAATGAACACATAACAAAGTAATGCATAATATATTTTTAATGAAATGATGACATGTAGAATATTAATATAAGAAATATATTATTAAACATTATTAATGTCATTGAACAGCTTTGAACATTTTGAATCTGTTTTATAAAATAGTTAACCGTGTTCTCTCTTGATACTGTAGCTATTGTCTTCTCTTAGTTCGTAATCAGTAGAATAATCATTAATCCATTTTGAATCATACACAATTTTTATTGGGGTGCCATCTATAGAATCAAGTTTTAGTAATAATATTCACCTGCGAAATATTTTCCATCAGTTTATCTTTATATTCATTAGTGATATTGTCTGCCAATGCCCTTTTGATTTTGTTAGCGATATCACTCTCTATTCCCACATTATGTTTACACAGGTAACAGCTCTGGTATGTAGACAAGATAGGATTTATGATTTTAGTGCAGCAGTTGGCCTTTCTTTTCCTCTTCGCTTTCATTTTAATACCGCTAGATGCCTACGTTCTCCTGATTTACCAAAATGTTCCCGCTCTGCTGGTGCTCAGGAAAACACCACGGACAACCCTTGCTCAGTTGCTTCTAATTGCGCCAATTGCGGAGGAAATCATGTTTCTTATAGTTTAAAATGTTCGGTATTGAGAAATGCGCTTGCCAAGACAACATGATGACTTCTCCTACAGCCTTAAGTTTTGTTTCTCTGAACATTAATGGTACTAAAGATAAGGATCTGCAAATCGACGAGCTGCTAAATTTTGATGTTGTATTCCTACAGGAGCATCTACTTTCCAAATTTAATACGAACAGTTTAAGGTGATCTGTTACACATGATATATTTATTCGAGAAGCAAAAAAGACCCCCGGTCGCCTTTCCGGCGGCAACGCTATCTTCATTCGGTCGGGATATCAGCCTATGCCAATTTATTCTGATGCTAATATTCTAGCAATCCAGTGTAATAAAATTACTTTTGTAAATCTGTATCTCCCATGCAATCATCTAAATACTCAGTCATTTACTGCTTTTGCTAAAGCTTGCCATAAACTGAAATCTCTTTTCATAAAATTTGCAGATAAAAATGTTGATTGGATCTTAGCCGGGGATATGAATGCTGACAATTGACCTCATCTGATCGATCTGAACTCCTGCTAGACTCTCTGCCAAGTGTCTATCATGTCGCTGCTAAGAACCTGGCTTATACTTACATTCATAATCGAGGGTTCGTTAAATCCAACCTCGACCATATTATTGTGTCTAAATCCGGTCTAATTAAATCCGAGGTTTTTGTTGATCAAGATAAAATCATGATGACCATCTCCCTATTTCTTGCCTAATTGAGCCTCCTGATGTTCAAGCCCACTTTAAGGGTCCCCATTCAAAATGGTATCAAAAGCCCAATTGGAATCGGATAAACGTTGAGATATAGATTACTACTTTATGCACTCTACTCTCAACTATTAAAGTCCCGTTTCACTTGCTGCAGAACTCGATAAACTGCCCTGATTCTAAGGAAGACCTAAATTCGTATTATTACCAGATAGTGGCATGTCTAAACTCAGCCACAAAAATTGCAGTTCCGATTGAGCACGTGCGTTCTGGGTCTCGCAAGCCCCTGTGGTATATACATCCGGAAGTGAAAAAAGTAGTGAACCGCGCAAAGTTTTGGTTGCGATTGTGGAACGCTTGCGATCGACCCTCCTCCGGTGCTGTGTTTACAGTCAAGCAAAAAACGAAGAAATAATTTTACGTAATGCAAGGCTCAACTCGTGGGACGCTCCAAATATTAAAATGACTTGGAATAGAGTTATCAATAGCAGTAAGTGTTCTCCCCCACCTCAGTCGGAATTAAACCTTATGAATTTTGTGCTCCATTATATTGACATATTTTCCGTATTTAATCAGTGTGTTCAGAAACATTTTTCTAATCTACTTAGTTCGGTCCTGCAAGTATCTGTTTGTCAATATAGAGTCCCTGCGATAAGTATGAGTGACTTACATTGGGCGCTGAAGAAAGTAAAAAGATCAGATTTTCCTGATTGTGATGGCCTATGGTTTAGGAGTTTTGCTTATGATTGCCCATTATTGTTGAACCACCTGCAGTTATTATTCCAGATTTGTATAGCTCAATCTCTGGTTCCTGATACTTTTCTTTCCGGTAATGTCACGCCTATACTTAAACGCGGTAAAGATCCAGATTCATGCTCGAATTATAGACCGATTACTGTATCTTGCTTTATGAGTAAGATTTTTGAGTATGTCCTTTTGCCTGAAATAACTTCTAAGTGCAATTTTTCGTCTTTTCAACTAGGATTTAGAAGAGGGGTTGGTTGTCCCCAGGCGCATCATGTGCTCAGCCGGTTGTTAAAGGAAGCTTTTGCCCAGAAGCGTTCATTGTATTGCTGCACAGTAGACATTTCCGGGTCTTTTTATAATGTTGTTCACGCCCAAGCGTTGCATTCCCTTGCTTGTTCCGGAGTCAATTATTCAGTTATTTCTACATTGCGATATTGGTATGATAATTCTTATGTGCTTATTAAGTGGCTGTCAAATACTTCTGATTCAGTAGCTGTTAGGAAAGGCATTAGACAGGGAGGAGTCTTATCTCCATATATATTTAAATGTTTCCTCGCTACTTGTTTAAAACATCTATCTCCTACTGTGTTTTTTCGTGATATTGGTGTAAATTATATGGCATACACCGACGGTGTCCTTTTAGTTAGTTTTTCTCGTCAAGGGCTGGCTCAGAACTATCGTAAGCTGTCTTCTCTACTTAGTGATATTGGCCTATCTGTTAATATGGGAAAGTGTGAGTTTATGTGCTTTGATAGTAGCATTTCAGTATCTCCATTAAACCTTGGTTCGATTTTTTTTACCCTGTTCGAATAAGTTTAAGTGGCTTGGTATATCGTTTTGCCCGTCCATTTCTGTAACTTGCTCCGAGTTGGTTGCTAATGCATTAAAAAATATATCTCCAAATAAAGGGCGTTATAACCGTAAGGGTTTAGCTCGGCTTTTTAATAGTTTTTGATCTCCAGGAGTAAATTTTCTATCTGGATTCCACCACTTACTGAGGAAAAAAGATTTACGGAGACTTAGAAGTGGTTACTTTAGATATTGTAAATATCTGATGTATTTACCCGGCCGTTTTAAAAATAGAAATATTGTTTCGCGTTATGGTGTCATTAATGCTTGCTTGCGACTGGCCAGTGTGACTTCTAATATGATTATGAATCCTAGTAATGTTGTCTCTGTCACTGACCCCTTAGTTTTTTTTCATCGTGATATCAGTTAATTTGTATTTTTTTTGTTGTTGTTTGATTTCGTAATGATGTTGTTATTTTTTCTTTTATATTTTCCATTACTCCGCAGTGTCATTTATAATGTTCATATGTGGGTCATAAATAATTTAATTATTATTATTATTATTATTATTATTATTATTATTAGCGAGAAGATGCCCATCTTTATCAAATATTATTTTTATATTTGCGTTTTCGTTGAGCACTAACTTCTCTGGAGATCTCACTATCGCATATCCACCATGAGTGATAATGAATGGTTTTGGTAGTCCAAAGAAATCTAAACTCTCACTTTCATGACAACGCACGCATACGTTTCCAATAGTGTTACCACTAGTGCTTGTTTCGTAGTTCAAATATTGATCAAATATTGATCAACGATGATGTTATCGTGTGCACAAACTTTCGTCGAAAAATTCATCTTCACTTTTTTTTAAATATGATATCGGTGGTTATCCTTTCAATCTAAGAAAATTACTGATTTAATACACATAATAAACTAAGTAGTTTCGATAAGGAGCCATAGAGTACCACGGGGAAAGCCGTGTCGTGTCTATGAGCATGCGTAGAGTACGATTAGTACAGCCGCAAGCATATTTCATGTCATTTTATGTAAAAAAAAGTGCTACTACAAACATTATTTTTCTAATAGTCAAAGTCACGAGTAACATCAATATCATTCCCATTTTGTGTTTCGAAAATATTAAATATAATTTTTTATGTTTTAAGTATATTTCATTTCATTCTAAGAGATGTAAAAAATAGTTACCATGCTAAATTTTTTTTTCAAAGTAAAAAAAAAAACGTAAAAAAGTAATGAAATGGGGGGAGGGGCCCCAAAACGTTGGAGGGAAGGGTCCCCTTGGAGGTTGGAGAGAGGGACCCTTGGAGGTCGAGGTCCTTGGTGGCTAGGGTCATTGGTGGTTGTGGTTCTTGATGGTTCAAAATCATAACCATCACACTAGTTGATTTCTAAGGATTTCTAAGGATTGTTCTGAATTTTTATATTAAAATTTTTTTTCTTGGCATCTACATCTTTATTAGTTTCAATTTTTTAGTATACTAGAATGCTTGAGAATATTTTATATCTCCCACATCCCGCATTGTGTACTTGTCTGTTATAGCGACCACAGCCCAAAAGTGAGAGCTAAGCCAAGTCACGTGATCTTTTCTTGGCGCGTACGGCTCTATTAGTTTCAACTTTTTAGTATACTAAAATGCTAAAGCATATTCTATATCGACAACACTGCTCATATGGTGTTTGTTTATTATACAGAACACACCCGAGAAGTAAAGCTAGGTCAAGTCACAAAGTCATCTTGACACCTACGACTCTATTAGTTTCAACTTTTTACCCCAATGCTAAAGCATATTTATAATGGCAATACTGCTCGATTGGTATTTGTGTATTATACAGAACACAGCCATGAAGTAAATCCAAGTAAAGTCGCAAAATCTTCTTGTCATCGCTAACCGTTTCCATAGATTGATACTTATGAGGTTATTCTAACATTTATGCCAAGTTGCGTGAGACTTACCACCCCCTCAGACTTACCTTAACTGACAAGCACTTTTAACCCTTTCAGCACTCTCATTCTAACCAACTAAAATAATTCTCTTATTATTCTCTTCTTGTTTTCATCCCTTTTATTCATATCCTCATTAAGGACGTTCAGAGGAGAGTTATAAGGATGGAATACCTCTTCGCAAATTGAACCCTCTTTACCACTTTCATACAATCCAATTAAAATAATTCTCGTATTATTCTCATCTTGGTTTCATCCCAGTACCTCTAGTCATGTTCAAGGTTGCCACCAGCTCAAAAATAAAATCCCGATTTTTCTTCAAAAAAAATCCCGAAATTTCAAAAAAAATCCCGGAACACGGTTTTTAGGTTATACAACATAGGGCTGCAAGGTGATGACGTAAAAAGCAAGGCGCGAAACTCGAAGTACCGTGAAACGTGGTTTCTAGTTGTAACTAACAATTGATTGTCAATATTCCTAGTATTATTTCGACGTGAAAAAGTTCTGGTGTATTAGTAGGATCTACGACAATTTTTTTAGGCCAAAACACTTCGCCAAAGTTCCGTAAAACGGGCAAACGACCGTAGGGTCGTTGGGTCGACAGTTGGGTCGTAACGACCGTAGGGTCGGAAACCGACCTTTGGGTCTTAAGGTATTTACTCCGTTTGGGGGTACACGACCAGAGGGTCGTAAGGACGAGAATACACTTCTTTAAAAAAATTAATCTAACAGTCACACCAATTTTTTCTTACGGATATAAAGGGCTAAGTTGAAACTCAAAGCGATAGAAATTATTGCTTCACAATTTGTGCAAGATAAAACTGCAAAACTAGCTCAAACAAACTGACTACGAATAAACTGGTATTTTTAATATATATTAGGATTTTGAAAAACTAGGGCTTTACTAAAAACACAAAATCAACCTTCCAAAAATTGGAATGTGCTCACAGAAGCAAAAAAATCCATCAGTTGCCAGTCGGAAATAAAGGACTAATTGAGCAGGCTCTCAAAATTCTTTCACAAATCAGGAAGTCTACAAATCAGATAAGATAAGATAAATAGATAGATAGCTAAGATTTATTCATAATCAATTAATCATACAAGAAAATACATTGTGCTAATCCCCCAAAGGCTCCTAGGCCTGTCATAGAGGGGGAATACATACCATTTAAATCACACACTAAATAAATATAAAAAAAATAAACTAGGCAGCACGGGAAGACGCCAATCAAGACGTTAGGTCGTAAGGGTGTACGACATTAACGGTCGTAAAACGGGCTGAAAAAAAAAGAAACAAAATCATGAACACAGTGCCCCCGCAAGAATGGGTTTCCTGTGGACGGAGGACGCCCAGTCTACGGGAGAGCAAATAGTTTTTTTTTTGTGTTAAAAAATTTTAAAGTTGTAGGAGTAAGCCTTTTGGAAGACCACCATTTGCGTTTTAATTAAAAAACAGACGTGATTGTCAGAGTAAATAATTTTTTATTTAAAATATTTTTTAAAAAAAATTTTATTACATTAGAGGAGATGAGGTGGGATTAAAAAAAAAAAAAAAAAAAAAAAAAAATTACACACACCAGTGTAAATAAATTTTCCACGTCCATTACTTTATTGTTTCGGACATTTTAAAAATTATTGCATTCGCCCCAAGTGAACCCCGCCCATTCCCTTTATTTTCATAAGGTATGAACCGGTGGACGTGCATGAGGGCACTCAGCATCTCGCTGTCTAATCTGTTCCGGAGCGGGCTCTTAATAAGCTTGAGAAGGGAAAACTGCCTTTCAGCGCCGGCACTACTGTGTGGCAGGCTCATCATGGTAAACATAAATGAAGGTAAGACTTTGAACATCTTATTTTTACCTGCATCTTTACAACTGTCCACAAAGGACCAAAACGCTACAGGACCTTCTTTACCTTTCACTTCAAAGATCTCATCCACAAATGGCAGTCTTATCCACTCTGAGTTAAGCTCCTCGACGTCAACAGAGTATGTTGCACAAAACCTACTGTACAGCGGTGCTATAGAGGAGATCTGGCCCGAAAGAGCGATTGAAGGGTCAATACATTCTAACTGTTTCAAAAGAGGATCCCTATGGTTAATCCTTTTTTGAATCTGCTTCACAAGAATCTGGTAGAACTTGACACACTTGACTTTAATGTCATTCACCTGATGAGAGGATAAACGCAAGTTTTCCGACTTGACTAGAACATCAAATTTGGCACCGAAGTAAATCTCATTAAAAGGTCTCAGGTTATGAGGGTTGAAGACGTCAACTTCAAAGGGATCTTTATTTCGCAGAGACTTTTCTTTCATGAAGTTTCTCAGAATTTCTCCCAGAGTATCTCTCACAGATTTCAAAATCAGGTGAATCCTAACATCTTCACTCTGGTACTGTAAATTCAGCCTATTCACCACAGGCAAAATGTACACGAGAAACATATAATAGAGCTGCAACTCATGGCTTTGTAGCCCCTTCAATATTGCGTTGGCTGCTGGTATTTCTGTCAGCATCATCGACTGAAAGTACAAGGTTAATGCAGGCCACTGTTCCAATAATCTCTGCACCACCTGCTCCATGGCCTACCATCTTGTTTTACTTGGATAAAGTACGGCATGTTCGGCAATATTCAAAAAGGCCTGGCATTCCTTAAACTCTTCTTTGCGTTTTGGTGAAAAGGCGACAAAGTTGTATATGTCATGACTAAATTGGATTACTGACGAATCCAGTGCCTCACAAGCAGCAGCAGAGCACAGGGCAAAAGAATGACAGATGCAGCCATGTACCACTAGCCATGGTAGCTCTTGTTTCAAGAGGGTAGCCAATCCATTGTTTTTGCCTAACATAACACTATCATTGTCAGAAGCAAAACCAATAATATTTGCTACAGGAATGCCCCTAGTGACAAACTCATTAACGATTAATGCTTTTAGCCCAGCCGCAGATGCATCTTTTACTTTTGGCATTGCTAAAAATTCTTCGACAAGTTTAAGATCATTTTCGACCTTCTTGGCATAACGCACTAGAATCACTAAAAACTTCGTACACGAAACATCGGTAGATTCATCAACGATTATCGAAAATTTGCATCCTTTCAGATCAGTAGCAAGTTCTTCTTCCCCATCTTTCGCACTCACGTGTTTGATCATTTCTGAAGATTTAGTCCGGGCGCAAGCAAGACCACTAACAGTCGGCGAGTCTTTTATGTAGTTTTTTAAAACGTCAGGCAACTGATCCATTTTAGAAACCGGAAGGTTCTCTTTCACAATAAACACACACAAGACCAGTTCAAGGCCTAAAATACTGTCTCTTAGTTTGGCTTGCTCCTGGAGCTCTTTGGAAGCACATGATAAAGCCGATACTTGATTCATTTTAGGTTTGACAGCGGTAACATGAAATTGTCGAAGCATGCCGTCTCATAGCAGACTTATTTCCTTTAAGTAGTTTTGAGCAATATCTACAGTAAGCTTTTGATGGATCTTTTTCATCTGCCTTAAGCCAGCCCATAAATTCTGGAAAATGGACCCACTTGCTGGTGAACTTACCTACAAATTATTCTTGCCTTTGCTTTTCTGAACTGCACGTTTTTCTCTTCTCTTCCCAATCTCTTTGGAAGATGACGCATTTTTGGTTTTCACTGAATCCTTTTTAAGATTTCTGTTCTTCTCATTCAAAGAATGCCGCCCATTTTCAGCATTATCAGACTCCGACGACGACACAGGATTTGGATCAAATTCTGACCCCTCGTCACTATTCCTAAGGTCTTCGGTTATATCTTCAGAAGAATGTTCGTCCTCTGAATCTTCAGAGGAGGAGTATTCATTATCGAAGTCGGACTGTCGATGTGGGCGTACGGTAGTAAACACTTCGTTTTCAAAATGTGACGAATCCGCGTCGGCAGAACAGCCAGCGTCAGGCTCTTGACGTGGATGTTTCGTAAGTAATATTTCCTTTTCAAGATCTGACGAACCTGTGGTGGCAGCTAATCCTGACTCTCCATGGGTAGTCTCAGGACTCTTCCGCTTTTTCGCAAACAAGAGACGAATGTCCTTCATCTGTAAAAGAGCAGACTTAAGCATGGGCGTAGGCAGAATTTTGGAAGGGGGGGGGCCAAAAACGCCACCCCTATCTTAACCTTAGTAGTAAAATCAGGCCAGTACGGTAGTGGGTCGTGAATTTAACTATTACAGTAAAACATATAAATATACTTCTAACTTTACAACTATAAATAAAAGAGTAACAAAAACAACCGAAAATAGTATCGTTTTTAAAAAGTTTTTTATTTAATACATTACTAGTAGGTCAGTGGACGTGCAGCGTCCCGCTGGTGTTGCGACGAAATCATCTTTGGATGATTTTTCCTCAGTTGCCGATGAAAGGCTACAGAAGAAGCTAACGAAAAGCTATAAGGGAATGCAGGCAGAGAGACTGCATTTTCTGTTTTCTTCCTTCATTTTAAATCAACCAGGGTAAGAAGTCACATCAACGATTTTCAAATTTTTTGCGGCCGGGGTCTCGGATAGCACTGTGTAGGAATTATGAAGTCTGGCCTCAAAATCTTTAAAATCCCTAAACGTGTTAAAAAAAAGGCTTGGTGGATATGAATTGAGATTTTTAACCATGAATGAAGGTATTATCATTATTTTTGCATTCCTATGTCCTTTAAATTGAAAATAAATATTTTTTCTTAATATTTTTAAATATTTATACTAATATATATTATATTTTAATATATATTTTATATATATTAATTATTTTTAAATATTTATAAATTTCTTGGCCACTCGAGTACCTAGTCTTTAGCATTCTGCCTATTCTAACCCCCCCTGCCTACGCCCATGGACTTAAGTATTTACAGATCTACCAATTATTGTCAATGCTTAGCTGATTCACTAGCTGTCTCTTGTCCAAAATCTTCCACCGGTCATACTGTATAAGTCAGAGGAATATTATATGATCTTTTTTCTTTCTAACAAATACTTTCTAGATACTGGAATTTCTGTTTCATTCAGACCCACCTAGGCCAAGGTTAAATGTAGAAATAAAGCCTTATAAGATTTTTGGCTGCAAAGTCTTATTCCTTCAATGCATGATCACAAATATAGTCAGGCTAGAGAAACATAGTCAGAATGCTAAAGACTAGGTACTCGAGTGGCCAAGAAATTCCTATCTATCTGCTGCCACAAAAAAAGTTGATGGGCTAACATTCTCCTCTACTTAATTTTTACTTCTCTAAGCCTATCAAGCACAAAATCACTTTCCAGAAACTTTGTGTGGCCAATTTAAACTTTTCTGACTCAAATTAAAGGACATATCGCAGTACTTTCGGCTTTTCTACTACTTTTGGATCTGTAGGGATCCTTGCATTTCCCTGAAACCTCGATTTTTGCTGCTTTTGTGTAAAGTCAAATTTTGCATCCAGCGATTTTGACGTTTGAGCTATCGTGATTTCGAGTTCGCAGAATCGCAACCTAATAGGGATTTTCTGTATTGTATAACATAAACTTCTCCAGAAAGAAAGAGCACTGCATATGCATCATAATTCATGATTAGAAGTATAATATACTGCAGACCCCCTAAATCATAAAATCTAATGCTAGTCTATTTATATGGACATTTTATAGAAAGAAATTTAAAAGATTCTCAAAAGTTCTGACTAAAGATTTTTCTTGTTACCTCCTCTCTACCTAAAAAACTTATCCTTGAAATTAAAAAAAGAGGTCATCTTACAATATGTCTGGAAATGGGTGGTGGGAGGTAGAAAAGCCCACACAAATTCATGTTACCAGAATGCTTTTCTAAAATTATTCCAACCATCTTCCACATTGTCAACTTTTAAACTCTCAAGTTTGGTATTCAACTGTTCCTGGAAAGCTTGTTTCAAATTCTAATCCTGGAGTCTACCAACATCATAACTTCCTGGGAGGTAGTTACCCTTCCGAGACTTCAGCTTTAGATTAACCCTAGACACTACTAGATGGTGGTCTTTACTTTTCACATCAATAACAGCACTCCTATATACCCTAGTATCTTGTATTGATCCTGCCAGTCGGTAATTTAAAAAAAAAAAAAAAAAAAAAAAAAAAAAAAAAAAATTAGTTGGTTTAAGCAAATTAGGCCAACAAGCCCCACCCCAATATGTATAAAAGCCCAATGGACATTGTGGCTTGATGCAATGCTTCCAATTACTTGATTTTACTTCAAGTCAGGAAATGGAAAATGGGGCTAGGTCAGGAAAAGGAAATTTTAAGTAGACTAAAGATAGGCTTTGTAAAGATAGACTAGTCTAGGCCTAGTAATAGCAAAACATATTTTTAGCTCTAATATTTATTAAAGGGGAGAAATCAGATAAAGAAAAAAAGGAAATATACCATTAGATTTTCTATTTCCTTGTCTATTCCCCCACAAAGCCAGATACACCTTTAGGCTTAACAAAACAGTTTGATTTTTCTTTAAACTAGCTTTATTTGGTAATACACATCAGCTGCTGATGAAGAACTGGGTATATTATCCAAGCACCCCTGGTGTTTGGATAATCACTAACTTTGGACAAACAAACGAGCATAATTTCATTCAAATAGAGCCTACATTTCCAAGCAAGCTCTTAGTCTTGCATATGTATAGATTTAGATTACCTTGTTGGGATTAGCTCAATGTGATCTCAGAAACTTTTTTATACTGAAAATTAAGCTTAAAGAAAAGTTAGCAAACCCTAGTAGCCTTATTTTTCTTTACAGCACATGTCTGGGATTGAATCTATTTATGTTTGAGTGGCTTTGTATCCTACAAGGCCTATAGGATCATGTGTTTAAGATTGGGCAGTATTTTCTTGAATTTGCCTAAGCTATGCTTAAACTAAATTGTGTATTTGCCATTAGACTCTACTATTAACTATTAATGCATTCAAAACATTCAGCAATCCATATGGCTAAAATAATCAGCCTAATCAAATAGCCTAGGCTAGCCTACTTGTTCAAGAAAATTAGGAGAAACCTAATAAGTTAGGCCTAGGCATGGTAACCTAACAAAAATCAATTTTATAGGTGGTATAATACAATAGTTCAGTAGTTAACAAAATAAAGTTAAGCTTCTTGGGAATAGCACCATCAGCGAGGGGAAAAACTCTACTTTGAGATTCAGATCCCTGTTTAAACTTATTCCACTTATATATATACAGAATAAGTAGAATGCCGTACGCTTTTTACTTACCTTTTCTGAGTTTAACTTTGCCCGAGGCATTGCACGGGGCACTGACCTGAGAGATTTAAGTCTCCTCTTGACGGTGGCGTCAGTTGAGACTACTTTCAATACTTCCTGCAAGTTTAAAGCACGTTAAAAATTCGAATTCGCCGCTCGACTCCAATTTTCAAAAGTTAAATCCGGAACGAAAAAATTGTTTCTACAGTGTAATAGCGCAAATCCAGAGGGAACTAGCAAAAACAGAGAATATTCGTGATACTGTACAGAAAAAAAAGTAGACTATCAGCCAAAATCGTTGAAAATCTCTTTTTAATAAAAAATCCCGGTTTTTAGCAAAAATCCCGGATTTTAGCAAAAAATCCCGTTTTTTATTAAAGAAAGCCTGAAAATCCCGGACACAAAAAAAAATACCGGACCGCAAAAAAAAATCACGAACCACCGGGATTAATCCCGGACGGTGGCAACGCTGGTCATGTTTGCGATACTGTACAAGACTTGCCAGATACCTTTAAGCTACAGGTTGTTAACCTGTTTGACAAGTTTTGACTCAGAAGCATGTCTGGCTGCTTTATAGAATCTCATCCCTGAATATGTACTTCCAAAATATAGCGTGTTTGGTCGCTTTATACGATCTCGTCTCTGATCTCGCCCCGGACTCCCTATGGCCTTACTATTAAGTTAAAACGAACAGAAATTACTCACTATATGAGGAAGTTGCCCTCTTTTCAATACCCCGCTCTTTTCGCTAAAGTTCAACCTTTTGTCTCAGTTTTAAAATAATAATTCCTGAAACACAAGGGCCGAATGTTTTAATCAGAACCTTTTTTAAAAATTCTTATAAAACTGTAGCGTGAAGAAAGGGTATAAGGAGAGGGCAGTCCCTCTTTTATAGGGAATTATTTCTGTTCGTTTCAAGTTTTAATGTTGCTCCCTACTTTCAGTAGAAAAAACTACTTTTTCAATACACCAAAAGAGCCAGCTTTCTATGCTGATTCCCAACATATAAAAGTCACTCAGTTTAGTATGACTTATCAAAATTTATGAACCTGAGACAATTTACCTGGTTTTTGAAGAAGGGGAAAAACACCCCCAAAAGTCGAGTAATCTTAATAAAATTCACACCGTCAGATTCAGCATATCACAGAACCCAGTTACAGAAGTTTCAAGCTCCCATCTACAAAATGTGGAATTTCGTACTTTTGGTTGGAAGAAAGAACACGGACGAGTGTTTAGTTATTTTCCTCAGAGATGATCGTATCGAACAACTGGCCTTAGACGACCGGGAGAGGGTTCATTTGAATGGACATTACAAGTTCTAATACCTTTTTTAAGCGAACTATAAGATTGGATGGCCACTAACCCCCGACTCATACCCCCTTTTTTTGCCAAAAACATTTGATCATAATTTTGAGATAGCCTTTTTATCAGCTAAGTTGAAAGGTCCAATAACTGTGCCTCTGGGGATAACATGACCCCCCTTAGCCCCTGGGGAAAGGGTTATAAGTTATGCACTTTTCTCATTGTTTACATGTAGTATTTGTTATTGGGAAATATAAAAAGAACACTGGGAGGAAGTTTCTGTGGGGGGGGGGTCCATGGGGATTAAAGTTTCCAGCGGAAATTTACCAGGGGAAATCTTGCCTGGAGGGGATTTTCCGGAATCCATATTTTGAATTCTTTTTATTACTCTTAATTTCTCTTTGGTTGCTCAATTTCCCCTGCGTTTTTCTCAATTTCACAAATTTTCAGCGGGGAGGGAATTTTCCGGAGAGCGGGGTGGAGGTCCGGCATGTTTTGAAAAAACGATCAGAAATTAAGCAAAACAGAAGTTTTTAATGAAAAAACTTTTGGGGGAAATTTTAGTGAGGAGAGAATCGCCTTTATGGGATTTACATGATGTTTTACATCGGAAAAAATTTCCATAAAGGAATGGTCCACGGGAGACAGGTGGATTTCTAAAGGGAAAATTTTCCATGGAGAGGTAGGCGGATTTTCCAGCATGACTTGGAAAACGGTCAAAAATTAAATAAAAAAAACAAGTATTTTTCCACTAAAAGTAAGGAACAATGTTAAAGCTTAAAACAGACAGAAATTATTTCGTATATGAGGGGGCTGCCCCTCCTCAATCCGTTGTACTTTGCGCTAAAATTTGACTTCTACGAGTATTCGTTACATGAGTTCAGTTGCAAGGTGTTCAGTTACACGATGGTTCAGTTGCAAAGGAACCAAGCGAAATTACACAAGACGACGAATGAACCCGAGCAGCTAAAGCCAAAGGTATGGAAAAATATGAGGCATTATGAATAAAGATAAAGCACGACAAAATCTGAGGCTAGAAGACATTTGACAGCGATCATGATAAATCGAATAGGAAATTACAATGGATCAAAATTACAGTGGAACGAAGGAACGCGTTGTTTTAAGTTCATCACAACAAATCACAAACCTTGCGACAACTTGAATCAGAACGAATCGCAAGCGAAAAGGATTCGCAAGGAAATCTGCGGTTAGAAGACAAGCGACAGCGAGAGTCATAATGTGTATCTAACGAAAATGATGCAAAACAAAATCTGTGGTTAGAAGCCAGACGGCAGCGATCTTGATCAATCAAATAGGAAGCATTCATGAAGTAATTAAAATTACAGTGGAATGAGAGGATGAGTTTATTTTAGGTTCATCTCAACGAACGATAAATTAAAATCATGCATAACGAAACCTGAGGTTGGAAGACAAGCGACAGCGAGAATCATATCGAATCGCAAACAAAATGACGTTAAAAGGAATGTGCGGTCAAGAGAGACGCAACAGAATGAATCATAACGGATCGCAAACCAAAATAATGTACAGCAAAATTTGTGCTAAGAAGAGCTTCGTAAACCAGCATCACAAAGAAACACAAACGAAAATGATGCAAAACGAAATCTGTGGTTAGAAGAAAAGCGACAGTGAGAATACCAACAAATCACAAAAGTAGAAGGGGGGGTGCTACTCCCGTACGTACACCATATATGTACATAGAGTAATTAGTGAGAACACGTGGTTTTGTCAGCCCCGTACGTACACCATATATTGACATAGAGTCATTGTGGAGAACAAATGGTAATGCCAGCCACGTACGTAAACAATATATGGGCATAGAATCAGTAGGGAGACCACGAGGTTATGTCAGTCAAGTACGTACACAATATATGGGCATAGAGTCCTTAGGGAGAACACGTGGTTAATGGGGTCAATGACCTCTTTTTTCCAAGGTGTGTCAACAACAACAACATCGACCTTGACATTCGCTGAGAGCGTGCACTTACAACAACAACAACATCGACCTTGGAACACCTGTGCTGTCGACCTCAATTCACCTATCGTGAATCAATAATTCCCTTAGAAACAACAAATTAATTCCCCTTTCTTGACAGATCAATCAACCAATGACATCATCTGTCAGACTTTAAAAATTTTCGTATAGAAACGATTCTCCAGGAATAGATCCTGGTCATTAATGTCTTTGCCTCGGAAACAACTCTTTTGGTCGAACTCCAAAGGATATTAATAGCCACTGGCCATGGAAACAATTCTCCAAGAAACATCTTAGCGATGAATTGTTTTAGCGCGGGAATCAGGTTTCTTATTAATTTGAAATGCATTAGCGCAGAGATGCCAAAAACAAAAGGAACACGCTGAATTACGTTTAGGGATTATTTGGGCGAAACTGTTTTAGACAGGTTATGGAACTATTTCGGCGAAACAGTTAGAGACATTTTAAAAGATGATTTTTGAAGAGATTTTAGAAGAGAATTTAATGGTGAAACTCTGTGGTCGTTATAATACACAAGTTTCATTTGAACAGTGTTGTGAGGTCCTCTAACCCAACCCCAAAGGGCTCCAATCCTCCTACCCCAACCCCGAAGGAAGCCCCCGGTCTTCAAAGGCCCCCCAAGCTCCCCAAGGGCCACCGGTACCCCCCAAGGCCCACCCAGACCCCCAAAGGCCATCCCCGGGCCCCCAAAGGCCCATCGAGCTCCCAAAGGACCAACGGGGTCCCAAAGGCCCTCCACCGGTCCCCAAATGTCTTCCAGGCCCCCAACTGCCCCCCCCCCCCCGGACCCCCAAAGGCCCTCCCTGTGCCCCAAAGGCCCTCCCTATGTCCCCAAAGGCCCCCCCGGTCCCCAAGGGTTCCCCGGGCTCCCAAAAGACCACTCAATCCTCAAGGGCCCCCGGATCCCCAAACGCCCTCCCTGGGCCCCAAAGGTCCCCCCCCGGTCCCCATACATGCACACAAAAACTTACACACACACAAAAACTTACACACACACACACAAAAACTTACACAGACACAAGAAAACTAAAACCCACACACGAAAAATAAAACCCACACTCCAAAACATACACACACACACAGAAAAACTTACACACACACACACACACACAAAAACTTACACATGCACACGAAAACTTACATGCACACAAAAACTTACATGCACACAAAAACTTACACACACACACACACAAAACTCAAACACACAAACACACACGAAAACACACACACACACACAAAAACAGACACACACACAAAAAATTACACACACACACACACACAAAAACATACAAATGAACACAAAAAAAACTCACACACACACTCACAAAAACATGCACACACACACACACACAACACTTACACAAACAAAAACAAAAACATACACACACACGCCAAAACTAAAACACACAAAAACTAACACACACACACACACACACACACATTATACACACACACACACAAAAAACTTACACACACAAAAACTTACATACACACACACACACAAAAACTTACACACACACACACAAAACTTACATCCACACACAAAAGCTTAGACACACAAAACTTACACACACACACAAAAACTTAGACCCACACGCAAAAACTTGCATGCACACAAAAACTTACATGCACACAAAAACTTAAACACACAAAAACTTACACACACGCGCAAAAACACACACACACACACAAAAAATAACACACACAAACAAATTAAAACTTACACACACACGCAAAAACATACACACACACGCAAAAACTTACACACACACACACACACAAAATAAAACACACACACACAAAAAAAATTAAACAATCACACCAAAACTTAAATGAACACAAAAACATACATGCACACAAAAACTTAAACACACACACACACACACACAAAAAACATACACACACACACACAAGAAAACACACACACACATGCCAACACATACACACACACAAATACTTACACACACACACACACAAAAGTTAGAAAAAATACAAAATATTCCTTTATTACCTCAGCAAAACGGGTAAAAAGTTAGAATTCATACACATTTTCAACTAGGTAAGGGTAAGTGTTTTAAAAATGAGCCATTCTGTTGTGAAAACACACAAAAGTTAGAAAAAATACAAAATATTCCTTTATTACCTCTGCAATACGGGTAAAAAAGAAGAATTCATACACAATTTCAACGTTGTCATGTTAAGTTTTGTTATGAATATCAAATAATTATTGAAAAAACTCAATCGACAGATAAATTACAATATATTCCTTCATTAACTCTGATAAACTGCGAAAAATTAAGAATTCATACAAATTTTCAACTAGCTAAGGGTAAGTGTTTTAAATATGAGCCATTCTGTTGCGAAAACACACAAAAGTTAGAAAAAATACAAAATATTCCTTTATTACCTCTGCAAAACGGCTAAAAATGAAGAATTCATACACATTTTCAACTAGCTAAGGGTAAGTGTTTTAAATATGAGCCATTCTGTTGCGAAAACACACAAAAGATATAAAAAAAACAAAATATAACTTTATTACCTATGAAAAAATGATAAAAATGAATAATTCATAAACATTTTAAACTAGATCAGGGTTAGTGTTTTAAATATGAGCCATTCTGTTGCGAAAACATACAAAAGTTAGAAAAAATACAAAATATTCCTTTATTACCTCTGCAAAACGGGTAAAAATGAAGAATTCATACACATTTTCAACTAGCTAAGTGTAAGTGTTTTAAATATGAGCCATTCTGCTGCGAAAACACACTAAAGTTAGAAAAAATACAAAATGTTCCCTTATTAGCTCTGCAATACGGCTAAAAATGAAGAATTAATACAACTTTTAAACTAGCTTATTTTAAGTTTATTAAATATGAGACAATCTGTTTATAAAAAAAACATTTTTTATAAATAATAATAAATATTACTTTATTACCTGTGCAATACGGCTAAAAATGAAGAATTAATACACATTTTCAACTAGCTAAGGGTAAGTGTTTTAAATATGAGCCATTCTGTTGCGACAACACACAAAAGTTAGAAAAAATACACAATAATCCTTTATTACATCTGAAAAACGGCTAAAAATGAAGAATTCATACACATTTTCAACTAGCTAAGGGTAAGTGTTTTAAATATGAGCCATTGTGTTTCGAAAACACACAAAAGTTAGAAAAAATACAAAATGTTCCTGTATTACATCTGCAAAACGGCTAAAAATGAAGAATTCATACACATTTTCAACTAGCTAAGGGTAAGTGTTTTAAATATGAGCCATACTGTTGCGAAAACACACAAATGAAAGAAAAAAAACAAAAGATTCCTTTATTACATCTACAATACGGCTAAAAATGAAGAATTCATACACATTTTCAACTAGCTAAGGGTAAGTGTTTTAAATATGAGCCATTCTGTTGCGAAAACACACAAAAGTTAGAAAAAATACAAAATATTCCTTTATTACATATTCAATACGGATAAAAATGAATAATTAATAAAAATTTTAAAATTGATAAGGGTAAATGTTTTAAATATGAGCCATTCTATTGCGAAAACACACAAAAGTTAGAAAAAATAAAAAATGTTCATTTATTACATCTGCAATACGGCTAAAAATTAATAATTCATACAAATTTTAAACTAGCTAAAGGGTAAATTTTTTAAATATGAACAATTCTATTTAATAATAACACAAAAGTTATAAAAAATGCAAAATGTTACTATATTAACTCTGCAAAACGGCTCAAAATTAAAAATACATAAAAATTTTAAACTAGTTAAAGGTAAATGTTTTAAATATGAGCCATTCTATTGCGTAAACACTCAAAAGTTAGAAAAAATGCAAAATGTTCCTTTATTACCTCTGCAATACGGGTAAAAATTAAGAATTCATACACATTTTCAACTAGCTAAGGGTAAGTGTTTTAAATATGAGCCATTCTGTTGCGAAAACACACAAAAGTTAGAAAAAATACAAAATATTCCTTTATTACCTCTGAAAAACGGCTAAAAATGAATAATTCATAAACATTTTAAACTATATAAGTTTTATTTTTTTATTTATGAGAAATTATTGTTATACAAAAAAAAATAGTTATAAAAAATAAACCAAGATAAATTATTTAAAATTAAAATCTTACAAAAATTAAGAATTCATAAACATTTTAAACAATCTTAGGGTAATTTTTTTTAATATTACACATTTTGTTGCTAAAACACACAAAATTGATAAATATTGCAAAATGTTCATTGACTTCATCTTAAATTATGCTAAAAATGAAGAATTCATTCAAATTTTCAACTAGCTAAAGGTTAAATGTTTTAGAAATGATACATTATATTGTGTAACAAAACAAAAGATTGAAAAAATACAAAACGTTCCTAATTTTCACAATTAAATCATCCACAATAAGTATAATTACAAAACAAATTAATATCTCTAAAGGTTCAATTCGTTTTTTATTATACAGTATATTGCGAAAACACAAAAAAGTTTGAAAAAATACAAAATATTCCTTTATTACCTCTGCAAAAGGGCTAAAAATGAAGAGCTCATAAACATTTTCAACTAGCTAAGGTTAAGTGTTTTAAACATGAGCCATTCTGTTGCGAAAACACACAAAAGTTAGAAAAAATACAAAATATTCCTTTATTACCTCTGCAATACCGCTAATATTGAAGAATTCATACCGATCTTCAACTAGCTAAGGTTTAGTTTTTTATATCTGTGCCATTCTATTGCAATAACCCACAAAAGTTATATTTAATGGAAAATGATCCTATATTACCTCTGCAAAACGAGTAAAAATGAAAGATTCTTACAGATATTTAACTAGCTAAGGGAAAGTGTTTTCAATATGAGCCAGTCTATTTCGAAAACACACAAACTTTCAACAAAATGCAAAATGTACCTTTAGTACCTCTGCAATACGGCTAAACATGAAGAATTCATCCACATTTTCTACTAGCTAAGGGTAAGTGTTTTAAATATGAGCCATTCTGTTGCGAAAACACACAAAAGTGAAAAAAAATACAAAATATTCATTTATTACCTCTGCAAAACGGCTAAACATTAAGAATTCATACACATTTTCAACTAGCTAAGGGTAAATGTTTTAAATATGAGCCATGCTGTTGCAAAAACACAAAAGTTAGAAAAAATAAAAAATATTCCTTTATTACCTCTGCAAAACGGCTAAAAATGAAGAGTTCATACACATTTTCAACTAGCTAAGGGTAAGTGTTTTAAATATGAGCCATTCTGTTGCGAAAACACACAAAAGTTAGAAAAAATACAACCTGACCCCCCTAATTGAAGGATATGAATTAGGACCATGGGAAAGTAATTTCATCGTATTTGTATTTCCCACAAGAGGACACTTTTCGAGTAAAAGTAAAGAGCTACCAGACTAAACCAAAGATATGATGAAATAATAACGAATAATTGTTCAAACTTAAATTTTCTGTATTACGGGAATAGTTTATTTTCGAACCATTATATCTACCAAAGGTTCAATACCTGAGTTAAACTAAGAGGTTTCAATTTCAGGAAAAAATTACATTTTGACAACATTTGACTATTTACCAAATTTAAAGTTTTGTTTAGTTTCAAAATGTTTTCTGTCACTCATCTTCTTTTGATCATTCACAAACAATACTAAAGAAATCCACTTCCCAAGATTTATTGATTTTTAATTATTAGAGAGGGATCTAATTTCATTGAAATATACATTTTACATTTTTAATTGAAATATTCTTGATAATTATCTTGCCCTTTTGGTTTAAATTGCAGCTGAAGGCTTTTTTCATCATATTTTGCTTATTTTCAATGGAGAACACACTGAAAAGAGATATTATTGAAATCACATCAAACATTGCTAGGCTTGCATTTGAAGAACCATCCATTATTTTCTCTCTTGTCCTCTATTTAAGCATATACTGACTTTTAAAGCTTTTCAACGGTCTTAAATATGCTAACATAACGGTTATTTATTTACGAAATTGTGCAAACTGTTGATTTAGAACAATAATTACCTTTCTATATATCAATTAACACTCACTAGAATTGCCACTTTTCACTCGCGGAGAATGGTTTCAAAACAATACTTCTTACATCGCATAGACTAATTATGTCAAACGAGACATCTTCAATGTAGATTAATTAATTGTTACGTTCGATTTTGTTTTGAACATAGAAGAGCATCAAAGGGAAGTGAGAATTTCTGTAAAACTATCAAAGATTGATCAGGTGTATGGTTAGTCTAGGTTAGATTTTGTTAGGTTAGGTTAATTTAGGTTAGACTAGCTTAGCCTACGTACGAGAAAGAAAAGTTCTTAGGAGTGGAGCTCCCCCACCGCCTCAACCATCGCTCTTGAAATCCCTTGAATTAGGTTAGAGACAGACAAAAAGTTAGGTGTATGGTTAGGTTAGGTTAGATTATGTTAGGTTAGGTTAATTTAGGTTAGACTAGCATAGCCTACTGAGCCCCCCCTCCCCCACCGCCTCAAACATCGCGCTTGAAATCCCTTGAATTAGGTTAGAGACAGACAAAAAGTTAGGTGTATGGTTAGGTTAGGTTAGATTATGTTAGGTTAGGTTAATTAACGGCAGCCTCTTTTGTTAAGGTTATTTATTTGGGGGGAGGGGGGCTCCCGCCCCCCTCAACAAAAAGTTAGGTGTATGGTTAAGTTAGGTTAGATTATGTTAGGTTAATTTAAGTTAGACTAGCTTAGCCTACGTACGGCCCCCCCCCACCCCCGGGGGCCTCGGGGAGTGAAACCCTACCCCGGGTGGTCCCCCCCCCACCAATGTTATTTGTCCAGAAATTTCACGATGACCCCCCCCCCCAACCCTGGGGGCCCGGGACCGAAAGCCTGACACGGGTAGGACCCTCACCACCAAGGTCAGGTTAGGTTAGATTAGGTTAAGTTACCTAACATTTCTAGGTTAACTTACATCAGGTTAAGTGGCGCGCCACTTATCAAAAGCATGAAAATTAAAAATGTAAAATGTATATTTCAATGAAATAATAGCCTTCTTAATAATTTAAAATCAATAAACCGTGGGAAGTGGTTTTCTTTAGTATTGTTTGTGAATGATTAAAAGAAGATGAGTGACAGAAAACATTTTGAAACTAAACAAAACTTTAAATTTGGTAAATTGTCAAATGTTGTCAAAATATAATTTTTTACTGAAATTGAAACCTCTTAGTTTAACTCAGGTATTGAACCTTTGGTAGATATAATGGTTCGAAAATAAACTATTCCCGTAATACAGAAAATTTAAGTTTGAACAATTATTCGTTATTATTTCATCATATCTTTGGTTTAGTCTGGTAGCTCTTTACTTTTACTCGAAAAGTATCCTCTTGTGGGAAATGCAAATACGATGAAATTACTTTCCCATGGTTCTAATTCATATCCTTCAATTAGGGGGGTCAGGTTGAATTTTTTCTAACTTTTGTGTTTTTTTGCAACAGAATGGTTCATATTTAAAACACTTACCCTTAGCTAGTTGAAAATGTGTATGAAGTCTTCATTTTTAGCCGTTTTGAAGAGGTAATACATGAATATTTGGTATTTTTTCTAACTGTTGTGTGTTTTCGCAACAGAAGGTCTCATATATAAAACACTTACCCTTAGCTCGTTGAAAATGTATATGAATTCTTCATTTTTAGCCGTCTTGCAGAGGTAATAAAGGAATATTTTGTATTTTTTTTAACTTTTGTGTGTTTTCGCAACAGAATGGATCATATTTAAAACACTTACCCTTAGCTAGTTGAAAATGTGCATGAATTCTTCATTTTTAGCCGTTTTGCAGAGGTAATAAAGGAATATTTTGTATTTTTTCTAACTTTTGTGTGTTTTCGCAACAGACTGGCTCATATTTAAATGACTTACCGTTAGCTAGTTGAAAATGTGTATGAATTCTTCATTTTGAGCCGTATTGCAGAGGTAAAAAAGTAACATTTTGCATTTTTTAAAAGTTTTTTGTGGTTACTCAATAGAATGGATAATATAAAAAAAATATAACCTTATCTATTTGAAAATGTGTATGAATTATTAATTTTTATCCGTTTTGCAGAATTAATAAAGTAATAGTTGTATTTTCTCTAAGTTTTGTGTGTTTTCGCAACAGAATGGCTCATATTTAAAACACGTAACCTTAGCTAGTTGAAAATGTGTATGAGCTCTTCATTTTTAGCCGTATTGCAGAGGTAATAAAGGACCCTTTTGCATTTTTTCTAACTTTTGTGTCTTTACGCAATAGAATGGCTCATATTTAAAACATTTACCCTTAGCTAGTTGAAAATGTGTATGAATTCTTCATTTTTAGCCGTATTGCAGAGGTAATAAAGGAATATTTTGCATTTTTTCTAACATTTGTGTGTTTTAGCAACAGAATTTCTGATATTAAATACACTAACCCCAAGCTAGTTGAAATGGTGTATGAATTCTTCAGTTTTATCCTTATTGCAGAGGTAATAAACGAAAGTTTTTCATTTTTTCTAAGTTTTGTGTGTTTTCGCAATAGAATGGCTCATATTTAAAACATTTACACTTAGATAGTTGAAATTGTGTATGAATCCTTTAATATTAGCCGTATTGCATAGGTTAAAAAGTAACATTTTTCATTTTTTCTAAATTTTGTGTGTTTACGCAATATAATGGCTCATATTTAAAACACTTTCCATTAGCTAGTTGATATTGTGTAGGAATTCTTCATTTTTAGCCGTTTTGCAGAGGTAGAATATTTTGTATTTTTTGTAACTTTTGTTTGTTTTCGCTACAGAATGGCTCATATTTAAAACATTTACACTTTGCTAGTGGAAGATGTGTATGAATTCTTCATTTTTAGCCGTATTGCAGAGGTAATAAAGGAGCATTATGTTTTTTTTAAAACTTTGTGTGTTTAATCAATATAATTGCCAATATTTAAAAAATTGACCCTTTATCTAGTTTAAATTGTTTATGTATTCTTCATTTTAGCCTTAATGAGGAGGTAATAACTGAACATTTGTCCTTTTTTTTAACTTTTGCGTGTTTTCGCAATAGAATAGTTCATATTTAAAACATTTAACCTTTGGTAGTTGAAAATATGTATGAATTCTTCATTTTTAGACGTATTGCAGAGGTAATAAAGGAATATTTTGTATTTTTTCTAACTTTTGTGTGTTTTCGCAACAGAATGGCTCATATTTAAAACACTTACCCTTATCTAGTTGAAAATGTGTATGAAGTCTTCATTTTTAGCCGTTTTGCATAGGTAATAAAGGAATATTTTGTATTTTTTCTAGCTTTTGTGTGTTTTCGCAACAGAATGGCTCATATTTAAAACACTTACCCTTAGCTAGTTGAAAATGTGTATGAATTCTTCATTTTTAGCCGTTTTGCAGAGGTAATAAAGGAACATTTTGTATTTTTTCTAACTTTTGTGTGTTTTCCCATCAGAATGGCTCATATTTAAAACACTTACCCTTAGCTAGTTGAAAATGTGTATGAATTCTTCATTTTTAGCCGTTTTGCAGAGGTAATAAAGGAATATTTTGTATTTTTTCTAACTTTTGTGGGTTTTCGCAATAGAATGGTTCATATTTAAAACATTTACCCATAGCTAGTTGAAAATGTGTATGAATTCTTCATTTTTAGCCGTATTGCAGAGGTAATAAAGTAACATTTTGTATTTTCTAAATCTTTTGTGTGTTTAATAAACAGAATGGCTCATATATATAACACTAAACCTTTAGCTAGTTGAAAATTTGTATGAATTATTAATTTTTAGCCTTATTGCAGAGCTAAAAAGGGATCATTTTTTATTTTTTCAAACTTTTGTGTGTTTTCGCAACAGAATGGCTCATATTTAAAACACTTACCCTTAGCTAGTTGAAAATGTGTATGAATTCTTCATTTTTACCCGTTTTGCAGAGGTAATAAAGGAATATTTTGTATTTTTTCTAACTTTTGTATGTTTTCGCAACAGAATGGCTCATATTTAAAACACTTACCCTTAGCTAGTTGAAAATGTGTATGAATTCTTCATTTTTAGCCGTTTTGCACAGGTAACAAAGGAATATTTTGTATTTTTTCTAACTTTTGTGTGTTTTCGCAACAGGATGGCTCATATTTAAAACACTTACCCTTAGCTAGTTGAAAATGTGTATGAATTCTTCATTTTTAGCCGTTTTGCAGAGGTAATAAAGGAATATTTTGTATTTTTTCTAACTTTTGTGTGTTTTCGCAACAGAATGGCTCATATTTAAAACACTTATCCTTAGCTAGTTGAAAATGTGTATGAATTCTTCATTTTTACCTGTATTGCAGAGGTAATAAAGGAATATTTTGTATTTTTTCTAACTTTTGTGTGTTTTCGCAACAGAATTGCTCATATTTAAAACACTTACCCTTAGCTAGTTGAAAATGTGTATGAATTCTTCCTTTTTACCCGTTTTGCAGAGGTAATAAAGGAATATTTTGTATTTTTTCTAACTTTTGTGTGTGTGTGTGTGTAAGTATTTTTGTGTGTGTAAGTTTTGGAATGTGTGTGTGAGTTTTGGTGTGTGTGTGTGTGTATTTTTTTGGTATGTTGTTGTTTGTTAGTGTGTTTGGGCTTTTTTTTGTGGGTGTTCTTGTAAGTGTTAGTGTGCTTATGTTAGTGTGTGTGTGTGTGTGTGTGTAAGTTTTTCTGTGTGTGTGTGTAAGTTTTGGCGTGTGTGTGTAAGTTTTGGCGTGTGTGTTTAAGTTTTTCATGTGTGTGTGTGTGTAAGTTTTTGTGTGTGTGTGAGTTTTTGTGCGTGTGTGTAAGTTTCTGTGTGTGTGTACGTTTTTGTGTGCATGTAAGTTTTTGTGTGCTTGTAATTTTGTGCGTGTGGGTCTAAGTTTTTGTGTGTGTGTGTGTAATTTTTTTTTTGTCTTTGCTTGTGTTTTTTGATTTATTTTTTGTTTGTTTTTGTGTAAGTTTGTGTGTGTGTGTGTGTGTGTGTAAGTTTTTTTGTGTGTTTTTTTTTTTTGTATGTGTGTGTGTATAAGTTTTTGTGTGTGTGTGTGTGTGTGTGTGTGTTAGTTTCTTTGTGTTTAATTTTTGGCGTGAGTGTGTAAGTTTTCTTGTGTGTGTGTGTAAGTTTTTTGTGTGTGTGTGTGTAAGTTTTTGTTTGTGTGTGTGTGAGTTTTTTTTGTTCATGTTTAAGTTTTTGTGTTTGTGTGTGTGTGTAATTTTTTGTTTGTGTGTAAGTTTTGTAGTGTTTGTGTGAGTTTTCGTGTGTGTGTGTGTGTAAGTTTTGTGTGTGTGTGTGTTTAAGTTTTTGTGTGCATGTAAGTTTTTGTCTGCATGTAAGTTTTCGTGTGCATGTGTAAGTTTGTGTGTGTCTGTGTGTGTGTGTGTAATTTTTTGTGTGTGTGTGTGTGTTAGTTTTGGCGTGTGTGTGTAAGTTTTGGTGTGTGTGTGTAAGTTTTTGTGTGTGTGTGTAAGTTTTTGTGTGTGTGTGTAAGTTTTTTTGCGTGTGTGTAAGTTTTAGTGTGTGTGTAAGTTTTTGTGTGCATGTATGGGGACCGAGGGAGGACCTTTGGGGTCCAGGGAGGGCGTTTGGGGATCCGGGGGCCCTTGAGGATTGAGTGGTCTTTTGGGAGCCCGGGGGACCTTTGGGGACCGGGGGGGGCCTTTGGGGACATAGGGAGGGCCTTTGGGGCACAGGGAGGGCCTTTGGGGGTCAGGGGGGCAGTTGGGGGCCTGGGAGACATTTGGGGACCGGTGGAGGGCCTTTGGGACCCTTTTGGTCCTTTGGGAGCTCGATGGGCCTTTGGGGGGCCCGGGGATGGCCTTTGGGGGTCTGGGTGGGCCTTTGGGGGCGCCGGTGGCCCTTGGGGCGCGGGGGGGCCCGGGGCGGACCGGGGGCGGCCTTCGGGGTTGGGGTAGGAGGATTGGAACCCTTTGGGGTTGGGTTAGAGGACCTCACAACACTGTTCAAATGAAACTTGTGTATTATAACGACCACAGAGTTTCACCTTTAAATTCTCTTCTAAAATCTCTTCAAAAATCATCTTTTAAAATGTCTCTAACTGTTTCGCCGAAATAGTTCCATAACCTGTCTAAAACAGTTTCGCCCAAATAATCCCTAAACGTAATTCAGCGTGTTCCTTTTGTTTTTGGCATCTCTGCGCTAATGCATTTCAAATTAATAAGAAACCTGATTCCCGCGCTAAAACAATTCATCGCTAAGATGTTTCTTGGAGAATTGTTTTCATGGCCATTGGCTATTAATATCCTTTGGAGTTCGACCAAAAGAGTTGTTTCCGAGGCAAAGACATTAATGACTTGGATCTATTCCTGGAGAATCGTTTCTATGCAAAAATTTTTAAAGTCTGACAGATGATGTCATTGGTTGATTGAACTGTCAAGAAAGGGGAATTAATTTGTTGTTTCTAAGGGGAATTATTGATTCACGATAGGTGAATTGAGGTCGACAGCACAGGTGTTCCAAGGTCGATGTTGTTGTTGTTGTAAGTGCACGCTCTCAGCGAATGTCAAGGTCGATGTTGTTGTTGTTGACACACCTTGGAAAAAAGAGGTCATTGACCCCATTAACCACGTGTTCTCCCTAATGACTCTATGCCCTTATTTGGTGTACGTACGGGACTGACATTACCACGTGTTCTCCCTAATGATTCTATGCCCATATTTGGTGTGCGTACGGGACTGACATTACCACGTGTTCTCCCTAATGACTCTATGCCCATATTTGGTGTACGTACGGGACTGACATTACCACGTGTTCTCCCTAATGACTCTATGCCCATATTTGGTGTACGTACGGGAGTAGCACCCCCCTTCTACTCACAAACGAAACTTAAAAGTCATGCGACAACAAGCATGATCAATCGAATCGGAAGTATTTGCAAAGTAGTTAAAATTACAATGGAATGAAGGAACGCGTTATTTTTGCGCCATTCAAAAAGAAGTAAGTAAAATCAATGCTGAGATGGTCTCAGAGGAGAATACACACTCTATAAAAGTTATGATTTTGTAAAGAGTAACAGGAAGGAGAAATTGAATTTACGCCAGAATTTCTTACTTAGATTGAAATCCCTGATTTACCACCCCATGACCTAAAACTAAAGATGGATATGATTATTATACAAAAATCAGAGGACAGGCCCTTTCCTCCGAACTTTTTCACACAAGCGCTGAAAGACAATTTTGTGGTATTCCTGACTGATTCTTTACCAATCAGGACGAAATTGATGACGCATGATACCTGTTGGGTAAATAATGCCTATACTTGTATTGTCTTCATATTTGACTGATTTTATTTAACTTTCTTCGTTCATAGTGAGCCTAGTCACTTCCATTGAGAAGATTGAGCCTCTCAGTCAAACCCAAAAAGACATGATTCTGAAGTTACAATTACCCTCTTCAGGAATTCTGTGTCCATTTCACGTCAAGGTTGTTTTACTCGTCTAACACAAATTTTTAAAACATGAATATCAAAGGGTTCGTGGTACCGAACTGTAAGTGACTCGGCTCAATAGTACCGAAAATCTAAAAAACGGAAATTTGATATCAACAACAACAACAACATCAGGAATTTACATACATCAAAAGAATCAGCTTATTATACTGATTCCGAATATATAAAACTTTTCAAGTTTAGTGTTACCCACCAAAAGGTACGAGGCTGAGAAAATTTGCCTGATTTTCGAAAAGGGCAAAAACCCCGGAAAAGTCAAGAAATCTTAATGAAAATCAACCATCAGATTCAGCTTATCAGAAAACTCTACTTTAGGAGTTTCAAGCCTCTATATACAAAATGTAGAATTTTTTGCCAGAAGAAAGATCACGGATACGTTTATTTTTTTCCCCTAGGATTGATGCGTATTTTTTTCCGGGGGCAATAGCATCGAAATAATGATCCTATAAAATTGGAAGAGGGTGCATTCAAACGTAAATTAAAATTTATAGTGCCTTTTTAAGTGACCAAAAAGATTGGAGGGCAACTACCCCCCCCCCCCACGCCCTTTTTTCCCAAAGTTGTCCGATCCAAATTTTTAGATAGCCATTTTGTTCAGCATAGTTGAACAATAACTATGTATCTAGGGTTAATATGACCCCCTACAGCCCGTGGGGAGAGGCCTGTAAGTTATGAAATTTGCCCATTGTTTACGTATAGTACTGGTTATTGGGAATTATAAAGACATTATTTGAAGGGGGAGGATTTTATGCTTGTGGCTGGTTTCCTAAGGGAGGGAGGGAGATTTCTGGGGGTGAAATTTCCAGGGGAAATATTACACTGGGGGAATTTGACAGAATACTTATACGAAATTATTTTTATTTGTCTCACTTTCTCTTTACATATTCAACTTTGCATGTAGAGATATTCCGGAGGAATTATCCGGGGGTTATCTTCAAAGTATTTGGATGACCGGCAAAAAATTCCACGGGAGAGGGGTTTCCGGAATGATCGGAAAAACGATTAGAAAATATTTTTCAAATGAAAGTAAGCTAAGGAGAATTTTTCCGGCTGAATCGTCCGGAAGAGATTTTACGGGGGGAGAGATTTCTACGGAGGAGTTCCCCGTGTGAGGAGGGAATTTTTCATGGAGGGAGAGCCAGATTTACTTGTATTATTTGAAAAACGATAAGAAACTAAATAAAAAAACAAGTTGTTTCAACTGAAAGTAAGAAGCGATATCAAAATTGAAAATGAGCAGAAATCATTCCGTAAATAAAAGGGTTGCCCCCCTCCTCAAAACCTTGCTCTTTATGCTGTCTGTCCCAATTTTTTAAGAAAGACTCCTGAATCACAAGGGCCGTTTAATTAGAATAGGAAACGTTTTTAAAAATTCTTAAAAACTTTAACAGATAGATCGAGGCATTGAGGAGGGGATGAACTCCTTCATATACGAAATAATATCTGTTCTTTTTGGGTTTTAATGTTGCTCCTTACTTTTAGTTGAAAAAACTTGTTTTTTTTTATTATGTAATGCCTTATAAGATTTATCGTGAACTCTTGATGCATGTTTACATCATTAGTTAAAAAACGATGAACGACAAAAGAAATAAAATTTGGCCCTTCAGCCATAACTTAATCATCAGCCGCAATAAACTTCCGTAATATTTGTGTCGATTTTTTATGTGGAAGGTTTGCCGGACTGGTGGTTATCCTTAAATAAATCGCGGCCAAGTTTGAATATGTTGAACAAGATAAACACGTTTGACCGTAGCAGATATATTTTTCCAAAAGCTGCTTCTAAGCATTCATAAGCTTAAGAAGCAGGTTCGCCAGTTTTAAAATAAAAGCTGACCTAAATGTGTTGTTCCCATTTTTCCAGCCATTTTCATCCTCGACGACACACATAGTTTGCTACTCAACAGTGTGTGCCTTTCCGCTACTGTATATCACTGCTTGTTTCAAAAATTATCGGAGACACATCAAGCCATTACCCCTATCTAAGGGGCAATACTACTCCTCCTGAGCTGTGGTGCCACTGGTCTTAAAACTTTCAATGATGCTTTGTAAAGAAGCTCCAGCCTGTTTTTGCACTGATAAGGTACTAGTTAGTGTTTGCACCGACCCAGGACTGGCTGGAGAGTTGTGGCTAACAATAGAATTGCGAGCTGCGAATTTTTTTACTTGTTATTCTAAGAAAAAATTGTGTGGTGAGCCAAAGGAACTGTTGCATATTTTATCTACTTTTAGGTTCCAGTCTAACTTCAATTTCACGCTGGTTCCTGCTTGCTTGTCTGCTTCAACGAAAATATCTACAAAACTTTGCTGTACAACTTCTACTATTTTGCTCTGTGGCAATAACAACTTTATTTCAGCTAACACAATATAGGCGCTGACTCAAGGACGAGCACACTCCATTTTGGCCCTAAACACGAGTTAAATACAGCTTTCTGAAACAATTTTTCTGTGCCTCTAGCTCTTCACAAGGGGTGGCAGTCACATTGCAAAAATGTTATACACCAGTGGCACATGGTGAGGCAGACACGGCGAAACGGAAAATGACACGGCTTGGCAAAAAAAAGGAGCGGTGTGGTAGAAAGTAATATGGCGTGTCTCGGTGCAGTTTCCATAAAATTAATACAGTGTTAGTAGAGGGGGAGGTGCTACTCGTGTCACCCACCCCTGCTGCCATCTACAATTTAGTTTAATGCTGACGGGACATAATTTATTCAAGGATTATAGATCGAGTGTTATGTGGGTGTGTCAAGCTCAATCGATCTGTTTTTGTTTGGCCACGTGCGAATGGCATGCGGGATGATTTACATAATCGAGGGGGGACATAATTTATTCAATGATTATCGATCGAGTCTAATGTTGGTGTGTCAAGGTCAATCGATCTGTTGTTGTATGGCCACGTGCGAATGACATGAGGGGTGATTTACATAATCGATGGGGGAATTATTGATATTATTGATTCACGAGCGTGGGGATGACGGGACATAATTTATTCAAGGATTATCGATCGAGTCTAATGGGGGAGTGTCAAGGTAAATCGATCTGTTGTTTTTTGGCCACGTGCGAATGACATGAGGGTGATTTACATAATCGATTGGGGAATTATTGATTCACGAGCATGGGGAATTATGAAACAATATGGTCATAGAGTCCCTAGGGAGAAAGATTACGTAATCGCTCAATGACCTCTTTTTCCAATGTCGATTTATTTGATGTTTCTATGTGTAATAGCTCGGGGGGGCGAAGGTTGCACATGCGCATTGAATTCTAACGGGAACAATGTTATTGATCTAGGACTCGAGGGGGAAGTGAATTTCCGTTGATTTACATAATCGCTAGGGGAAATTATTGATTCACGATGGGGGAATTATGAAACAAACATGGCTTCATTGTTGTTTGGCTAACCTAACCTGTGAACTTGATTTACATAATCGACGGGGGAATTATTGATTCACGAAGAGGGAATTAAGAAACATTAAGGCTTCTTTAATCTGTGATTTTCATAATCGCTAGGGGAAATTATTGATTCACGAAGGGGAGAATTAATAAACAAACATGGCTTCGTTGTTGTTTGGTTAGCTTAACCTGAGAAATTGATTTACATAATCGCTAGGGGGAATTATTGATTCACGAGTGGGGGAATTAAGAAACATTAAGGTTTCTTTAATCTTTAGGCCTGAGGGATTTATTTATTATTGTTGTTTTGGACAAGTGCATGCTAGGGATGAATGTCAAGGTGTCCTGGAACAGGAAACAGTTAGATCACGTGTTTCCTTCTCAGCCAATCATCGAGTCGGATACATCCCCCTTCTCAGCCAATCAGAGACGTGCTTACATATGAGTGGCGGTGGGAATATTGGATTCAATGTATATGGCTCCCCCCATCATTCGATAGAGGTAACGTCACAGAGTTACTCCTCTCCCCCCCCCCCCATTTCCCGCAACCTTGAATTTATAGAACGAAGTGGATCAGCGACGGTTTAGCTGTGAGTGAGTTGACATTGGAAACCGAAAAATGTTCTATATATGTCCATTGTGCATGTACACTCTTGGCAGTTGGAATCAATGTGAGACTTGTACAATTATTGATGACTATAGTGAAAAGTGTAAATTATGTAATCCTTGTAAATTACATAGAGGCTATGCAGTACAAATTAAAGGATGTAATTCATGTCTTGAGGAGGTGTGTGACTCTCATCCTAGAGGGCACCTGTGCTCCAATTTTCACTATGATCAATGTGATCAGTGGGAGAATACTTACCCCGCTATGATTGGAAAGAATCCCTAACGTGATTTTAGTTTATTTCTACGAGATTGGTATCGTCGTGGATTTAAATTATTTTGGAAAGAGGAATCTGGTCTACGATTCAACGGTTGGGGTAACAAGACAATCTGGTTTCTACGTCATCGCTGTGATGACACTACCTACTATGACTATAAAACAAGTGATTTTTATTTGGTTGTGACGGAATGTGATTCACCATTTGAAAACACTGTATGTGATATTGCTTCAAATAGACAGATTGAAACTCGTGAATTTCATAATATGAATGCAAATAGTATCATTGACTATACAAAGAGATATGACAAGAGTGAAGTTACATTGTACTGTAGAAAATGTGACCTTGACTTTGCAGTCAATCAAGATCAATATACAGTAAATCCAAATGATTTACCAGCATTAGTGGTTCACGACAGTTGCCTATACATCGAAGATGAAGAAATCTAAAGTGAAGATTTAAAGACATTGTTGTATATATATATGCATTTTATTAATAAACAAATTTACAAACAATCTATGTTCAAATATTTATTCCTTTGTAATATCCATATTTATCACTGTTTTTATGTATACTACCTCAGGAGGTTCTATTATTTGAACCTCATCCTCCTCCACTGATATAATATTTATGGGAGAGGGTGTCTCCTCAGCAAATAAATCCTCGGACCCACTCCTCAACAGATCCCCCTCCACTGGCACAATATTTATGAGAGAGGGTATCTCCTCCGCAAATAAATCTTCACGCACTCGAACTCGCGGGTTATGTATTCGAACCGAGGACCCACTCCTCAAGAGATCCACCGCTCTACATGTACAGAGAAGTTCTTCCTCCTCCTCAGGGGTGATCTCAATGCTCTCGTTCTCTGCACATGTAGCTAGAAGATTCTCCTCCACCTCGATAGTGAGCCCCCACTCGCTCCATACATCCTAAAAAGGTCGAGAACACTATGGTCAAAAGCTCTGTGGAAAGGTATAGTCTTCATGAATATACTGAGGGGTGTTCTATAAATTTAATAAACAGGGTTACTTATTTTTTTAATTTTATCTATAATTTTGTATGTCTAAAATTCATCAATTAGCCAGATGTGGGTTTTTTTTTTTATTATTTTTTACATACGGAGCGAGATTTAATGTCATTGATAGAAGCCTGTATGAGATTTAATTTCTGTGATAAAACCAGGAAAAAAAACTTTTCCAAGAACTATGTTTTTCAATGAAAATTAAAGAGCTACGACATTAAATCAAAGAGAGCAGAAATAAAGTTGAATAATTGCTTAAACGTAAATTTTCTGTAAACATACTTCTAATTAATCACTCCTAAAAAGGTAAGTATTATTCTTATACTCTAGTTCCATGAAGAAAAAGCAAGTTACTATTAAAGAATAAATAAAACCAAAACGAACAGCTATGACTGAGTTTATATTTTAGTTTCAAGAAGCAAAAGTAGTTAATACTTCCCTGAAAACGTAAAGTGAGATGTATGAAAATGCACAAATGTAATTTTTATTTTCTACGATAAATACGATAAAGAGATAAAGAGAGCAAAGAGAGCAGAAATAAAGTTGAATAATTGCTTAAACGTAAATTTTCTGTAAACATACTTCTAATTAATCACTCATAAAAAGGTAAGTATAGACCGCTCATCCTATATGGTGGGGGAGCATGCACAGCTGGCTAAAGCAGTTAACATTTGCCTGGAAGCTCGAAATGTAAAGTGAGATTTTGGAAAATGCAGAAATTTAATAATGGTTCTTGGAAATTTTCGGTTTGATTATGAAATAAGAAATTTTTAAAAACATTAAATTTTTTGCAATTAAAAACGAACAAAAATTAATTAAAAAACTTTCCGAAAAATATGTTTTCAAAAGAAAAGTAAAAGTCATTTTAAACTTAAGCTCAGCAGATGCAAATACCATTTAAAATTTAAACTCGAAACAATCAGAAATTACTATTAAAGAATAGATGAAACCAAAACGAACAGCTATGACTGAGTTTATATTTTAGTTTCAAGAAGCAAAAGTAGTTAATACTTCCCTGGATTTGACTTATAAAGCTGGAAACGTAAAGTGTGATTTATGAAAATGCACAAATGTAATTTTTATTTTCTACGATAAATACGATATAGAGATAAAGAGAGCAAAGAGAGCAGAAATAAAGTTGAATAATTGCTTAAACGTAAATTTTCTGTAAACATAGTTCTAATTAATCACTCCTAAAAAGGTAAGTATAGACCGCTCATCCTCTATGGTGGGGGAGCATGCACCGCTGGCTAAAGCAATTAACACTTGCCTGGAAGCTCGAAATGTAGAGTGAGATTTTGGAAAATGCAGAAATTTAATAATGGTTCTTGTAAATTTTCGGTTTGATTATGAAATAAGAAATTTTTAAAAACATGACATTTTTTGCAATTAAAAACGAACAAAAATTAATTAAAAAACTTTCCGAAAAATATGTTTTCAAAAGAAAAGTAAAGGTCATTTTAAACTTAAGCTCAGCAGATGCAAATACCATTTAAAATTTAAACTCGAAACAATCAGAAATTACTATTAAAGAATAGATGAAACCAAAACGAACAGCTATGACTAAGTTTATATTTTAGTTTCAAGAAGCAAAAGTAGTTAACACTTCCATGGATTTGACTTATAAAGCTGGAAACGTAAAGTGTGATTTACGAAAATGCACAAATGTAATTTTTATTTTCTACGATAAATACGATAAGGAGATAAAGAGAGCAAAGAGAGCAGAAATAAAGTTGAATAATTGCTTAAACGTAAATTTTCTGTAAACATAGTTCTAATTAATCACTCCTAAAAAGGTAAGTATAGACCGCTCATCCTCTATGGTGGGGGAGCATGCACCGCTGGCTAAAACAGTTAACACTTGCCTGGAAGCTCGAAATGTAGAGTGAGATTTTGGAAAATGCAGAAATTTAATAATGATTCTTGTAAATGTTTTAAATATAAACCATTCTATCGCGAAAACACACAAAAGTTAGAAAAAATGCAAAATTATCCCTTATTATAACTACAATACTTCTAAAAATTATTAATTCAAAACAAAATTCAACACTCTATAGTGTCATTAATTTAATTATGACCCTTTCTATTGCTAATAAACACAAATTTTTGAAAATATGATTAATGATACTTTAGTACAAATGCAATTCGTCTAAAAATTTATTATAAATACCAAATTAAAAATATATTAATTGTTTAATAATTAAATATGAGCCTTTAATTTGAGAAAACACACAAAAGTTAGAAAAAATGCAAAAAGTTCCTTTATTAAATATGCATTACGGCTAAAAATTTAGTATAAATAAAAAATTTAATATATATAAAGTGAAATTGATTTATTTATGTGACTTTATATTGCGAAAACACACAACAGTTAGAACAAATGCAAAATTTTCCTTTATTAAAAATGCATTACGGCTAAAAATTTAGTATTAATTAAAAATTTAATATATATAAATTGAAATATTTTTATTAATGAGACTTTAAATTGCGAAAACACACAAAAGTTAGAAAAAATGCACTAAGTTCCTTTAGAACAAATGCCTTACAGCTAAAAATGTAGAATTAATTAAAATTTACAACAAGCTAATTGTAAATGTATATTTATTGTTCACTTCTCTGGAGAAAACACACAAAAGTTATAAACAATTCAAAAAGTTACTTTTGTACATATTCAATACGTCTAAAAAATAAGAATTCATACGCTTTTTCAACTAGATAAAGGGTAAATTTTTTAAATATTAGACATTATATTGAAAAATAAATACACAGAGAGAAATTAAGAATAAATTTCCTTAATGAACTATGCAATTCGTCTAAAAACTTATTATTCATTCAAAATTTAAAATATATAAATTGATTATTTTTTGTTTTGGTGCCTTTATATAGCGAAAACACACAAAAGTTAGAAAAAATGCAATATGTACATTTCTTACATAAGCATAACGGCAAAAAATGTAGAATTAATTAAACTTAAAATAAATATAATTGTAAATTGATTTTTTTATTTAACATAAATTGAGTAATAAAAACACATTAATAAAACATTCGATCTGTTACTTTATTACAAATGAATTACGGATAAAAATTAATAATTCATACAAATTTTCAACTATATAAACGTAAAATGTTTTAATTATGAGCCATTCTATTGCGAAAACACACAAAAGTTAGAAAAAATGCAAAATGTTCCTTTATTACCTCTGCAATACGGCTAAAAATGAATAATTCATAAACATTTTCAACTAGATTAATGTTAAATGTTTGAATTATGAACCATAATAGTTTAAAAACACACAAAAGTTAGAAAAAAAGAATTATTGTACTTAAGGTAAAATTCAAGACGTCTAAAAACTTTTTAATACGAAACATATACTAAATGAGAAAGTGAAATTTTGTTATTTTTGTGCCAGTATTAGGAGAAAACACACAAAAGTTAGAAAAAATGCAAAATGTTCCTTTTTTACCTCTGCAATACGGCTAAACATGAAACTTTAAGCTGGAAACGTAGAGTGAGATTTTTGAAAATGTATAAATATGATCTTTATTTTTGAAGAGACATTCTGAATTCTATTCGAGTCATGCGATCGTGTTCAAAGAGTTCGTGTTAACGAATTGTAAGTAAGGAGCGCCCCGGCTCAATGTTAACCCAAACTCTTGAAAACAGGTTTTTAGCTCCATGAAGGTAAAGCAAGTTGACATTTCCTTTAAAGACTCAGATTTCAATGCTGATTTTAAATATATAGTCTAGTCCTACCCATCAAAAGTTACACGACTGAGAAAATATGACTGATTTTTGGAAAATGGGAGAAATACCCCCTAAAAGTTATAAAACCTTAATGAAAATCATATCATCATATTCATCGTATCACAGAACCCTACTATAGAGGTTTCAAGCTCATATATACAAAAAATGTGGAATTTTGCTTTTTTACCAGAAGAAAGATCACGGATGCGTGTTTATTTTTATTTATTTTTTTTTTTTGTTCCAGGGGTTTTAGTATCGACCCAATGGTCATATAATATCGTTGGAGGACTTATTGAAACGGAAATTCAAAGTTCTAGTTCTCTTTTTAAGTGATCAAAATGGAGGGCAACTAGGCCCCCTCCCACGCTCATTTTTTTCCAAAAGTCACCTGATCAAAATTATGATTTTCAGGGTCGAGTATTTCTAGCAAAAAATATAGTTAATTCTAATTAATGGTATGCAAAATGTGGCTCACAGATACCTAATTTACAGATCTGGATATTATAGAAATAAAATATATTTCTATGGTTCAAATATGTAAAATCCATAGGGGAAAATATAAATTAAAATTTAAACATACATTAACCATCGAAGGACCGGTGACTTCATTTGAACTATTCATTACTTTATATATATATATATCTTTATTTCAATATGCACTGAGGTTGATGTCATCTAAACACTAAATAATATGCGGTAATAACGGTATATTTCCTTTCCATAATCAAATTAATAAATGTTGACCTATAGGATCATGGAAAACAAGTTCATTTTATGTCTTCTTTTCATTTGCATAAGCCCCCCAATGACATAAGCCATTCTATGACTTGTTTTTCAGAAATAAAGTTATTTTTTTATGTGAACAAAGTAACTCCTGATATTTGAAAGTTCTCGTCATAATGTGAATATTTTTCCAAAATCGTCTAATCAATTTTTAGATGGATCTTTTCTTCAACATAATTAAAAGCCACAATAACTATGTCTTTAGAGATAAAATGGACTCTTCAACACCGGGGGGATAGGTTTTTAAGTTATGAAATTTATAAATAAACCGATAAAAGTTGGGGGTTGAAAAGATTTGTACTCCAACTCGAAACACAGCAGTCGAGAGAGGGATCATTCTAATTGAAAAAGATTCTAGTGATCCTTTTAAGTAACAAAAATAATTGGAAGGGTAACTAGCTTCACCCTCCCGCATCACCTTTTTCCTAAATCGTCTAATGGGAGCCACGGATCCGAAGGCTGACCACGGACGGACACCACACCACCCGGGATCACAGACTGAAGGCCCACCGCAGGTGGGATCCCCCCACCCCCGGACTCATTAGGTTAGGTTTAGGTTAGGTTAGGTTAGGTTAAGTGGCCGGCCACTAGGTTAGGTTAAGTGGTCTTAACCTAACCCAGGTTAGGTTAGGTTACCTAACCTAACTAGGGTTAGGTTAGGTTAGGTTAGGTTCGGTTAAGTGGCCGGCCACTTAACCGAACCTAACCTAACCTAACCTAACCCTAGTTAGGTTAGGTAACCTAACCTAACCTGGGTTAGGTTAAGACCACTTAACCTAACCTAGTGGCCGGCCACTTAACCTAACCTAACCTAACCTAAACCTAACCTAATGAGTCCGGGGGTGGGGGGATCCCACCTGCGGTGGGCCTTCAGTCTGTGATCCCGGGGGGTGTGGTGTCCGTCCGTGGTCAGCCTTCTGATCCGTGGCTCCCATTAGACGATTGAGGACAAAGGTGATGCGGGAGGGTGAAGCTAGTTACCCTTCCAATTATTTTTGTTACTTAAAAGGATCACTAGAATCTTTTTCAATGAGAATGATCCCTCTCTCGACTGCTGTGTTTCGAGTTGGAGTACAAATCTTTTCAACCCCCAACTTTTATCGGTTTATTTATAAATTTAATAACTTAAAAACCTATCCCCCCCGGTGCTGAAGAGTCCATTTTATCTCTAAAGACATAGTTATTGTGGCTTTTAATTATGTTGAAGAAAAGATCCATCTAAAAATTGATTAGACGATTTTGGAAAAATAATAACATTATGACGAGAACTTTCAAATTTCAGGAGTTACTTTGTTCACATACAAAAAATAACATTATTTCTGAAAAACAATTCATAGAATGGCTTATGTCATTGGGGGACTTATGCAAATGAAAAGAAGACATAAAATGAACTTGTTTTCCATGAACCTATAGGTCAACATTTATTAATTTGATTATGGAAAGGAAATATACCGTTATTACCGCATATTATTTAGTGTTTAGATGACATCAACCTCAGTGCATATTGAAATAAAGATATATATATATATAAAGTAATGAATAGTTCAAATGAAGTCACCGGTCCTTCGATGGTTAATGTATGTTTAAATTTTAATTTATATTTTCCCCTATGGATTTTACATATTTGAACCATAGAAATATATTTTATTTCTATAATTTTTCTTACAAAAACGTGACGATTTTGAATATCCAGATCTGTAAATTAGGTTTCTGTAAGCCACATTTTGCATAACACTAATTAAAATTAAATATATTTTTTGCTATAAATGATCTACCCCGAAAATCATTATTTTGTTCAGGTGAGTTTTGGAAAAAATTAGCCTGGGAGGGGGGCTCTTTGCCCTACATTTTTGATCACTTAAAAATAGAACTAGAACTTTTAATTTCCGTTTCAATAAGTCCTCCAACGATATTATATGACCATTGGGTCGATACGAAAACCCTTGGAACAAAAAAATAAATAAATAAAAATAAACACGCATCCGTGATCTTTCTTCTGGTAAAAAAGCAAAATTGCACATTTTTTGTAGATATGAGCTTGAAACCTCTATAGTAGGGTTCTGTGATACGATGAATATGATGATGTGATTTTCATTAAGGTTTTATAACTTTTAGGGGTATTTCTCCCATTTTCCGAAAATCAGCCATATTTTCTCAGGCGCGTAACTTTTGATGGGTAGGACTAAACTATATATTTAAAATCAGCATTGAAATCTGATTCTTTAAAGGAAATGTCAACTTGCTTTACCTTCATGGAGCTAAAAACCTGTTTTCAAGAGTTTCGTTTACCATTTAGCCGGGACGCTCCTTACTTACAATTCGTTAACACGAACTCTTTGAACGCGATCGCATGACTCGAATAGAATTCAGAAAGTCTCTTCAAAAATAAAGATCATATTTATACATTTTCAAAAATCTCACTTTACGTTTTCAGCTTAAAGTTTCATGTTTAGCCGTATTGCAGAGGTAAAAAACGTTACAAGCGAAATTTGTCATTCTTTTGTGTGTTTAAGCTTTTTTAAGGCAAAAAAATAAAAAAATATCCATAGTTAAATATTAATAGGTTAATTTCTACTACGTTTTTAGACGTCTAGAATTTTAAATCATCGTCAATATTTATAGATTTCTTACTGTTTTGTTATTATTTAATAGAATGACTCAGAATTAAAACATTTACCCTATAGATAGTTTAAAATGTGTATGAATTATTCATTTTTAGCCGTATTGCAGAGATAATAAAGGAAAATTTTGCATTCTTTCTAACTTTTGTGTGTTTTCTAAATAGAATGGTTCATAAATAAAACATTTACCCATTAGCTAGTTGAAATTGTGTATGAATTCTTCATTTTTAGCCGTATTGAATATGGAAAAAATGAAAATTTTTCATTTTTTCTAACTTTTGTTTTTTTACTCTATTGAATTTCTACAAAAATTTAAATTTACAATTATATATTAGTCAATGTTTTTTTATTCTACATTTTTATCTGTAATGCATTTGTAATAAAGGAAAAATGTGCTTTGTGTCTAACTTTTGTGTGTTTACGCTATTTAAAGGCACATAAATGAATCTATTACAATTTAGATATATGAAATTTTGTATGAATACGAAATTTTTAGACGTATAGAATTTTAAAGCCAATTAAATAAATAATTTTGTCTTTCTTGTGATTTATTATTCAATATAAATGTTCATAATTAAAACATTTAACATCTAGATAGTTTAAATTGTGTATGACGTATTCATTTTTATCCGTATTTCATAGTTAATAACTTAACATTTCTAATAATTACTAACTTTTGGTTTTATACGCACTTTGAAGGCTATAAAAATCATAATTTACAATTATATTTTTTAAAAAGAGTATTTATACTACATTTTTTGCCGTAATGCTTATGTACTACAGTAACATTGTGCTAGTTGACTAACTTTTGTGTGTTTAATCAATTTTATGTCTCATTAACAAAACATTTTCAATTTATATATTATTAATTTGTTATTAATACTACATTTTTAGACGTATTGCATTTGTAATAAAGGTAAATTTTGCAATTTGTCTAACTTTTGTGTGTTTACTCAATATAAAGTCACATAAACAAATCAATTTCAATTTATATATTTTTAATTTTGAATTTATACGACATTTTTAGCTGTAATGCATTTTTAACAAAGGAACATATTGCAATTTTTCTATCTTTTGTGTGTTAACTCAAAATTAAGGCTCATATATAATTCATTATCAATTTATATATTAGAAATTTAGAATTAATAATAAATTTTTATACGTATTGAATTTGTAAGACTGGCACATATTGAATTTATTAGAACTGTTGTGTGATTTCGCCATAGTAAGGCTAATTTTAAGACTATTTAAACGTTAGCTATTTTAAAATTTTTATGAATTATACATTTTTAGCAGAATTTAAGAGGTAATAAGGGATCATTTTTCATTTTTTATTACTTTTTTGTTGTTTCGAAATTTTATTGCTAATATTTAAAAAATTTACCCGAACCATTATTAAATTTCTGCATTTTCCAAAATCTCACTCTACATTTCGAGCTTCCAGGCAAGTGTTAACTGCTTTAGCCAGCGGTGCATGCTCCCCCACCATAGAGGATGAGCAGTCTATACTTACCTTTTTAGGAGTGATTAATTAGAACTATGTTTACAGAAAATTTACGTTTAAGCAATTATTCAACTTTATTTCTGCTCTCTTTGCTCTCTTTATCTCTTTATCGTATTTATCGTAGAAAATAAAAATTACATTTGTGCATTTTCGTAAATCACACTTTACGTTTCCAGCTTTATAAGTCAAATCCAGGGAAGTGTTAACTACTTTTGCTTCTTGAAACTAAAATATAAACTCAGTCATAGCTGTTCGTTTTGGTTTCATCTATTCTTTAATAGTAATTTCTGATTGTTTCGAGTTTAAATTTTAAATGGTATTTGCATCTGCTGAGCTTAAGTTTAAAATGACCTTTACATTTCTTTTGAAAACATATTTTTCGGAAAGTTTTTTAATTAATTTTTGTTCGTTTTTAATTGCAAAAAATGTCATGTTTTTAAAAATTTCTTATTTCATAATCAAACCGAAAATTTACAAGAACCATTATTAAATTTCTGCATTTTACAAAATCTCACTCTACATTTCGAGCTTCCAGGCAAGTCTTAACTGCTTTAGCCAGCGGTGCATGCTCCCCCACCATAGAGGATGAGCGGTCTATACTTACCTTTTTAGGAGTGATTAATTAGAAGTATGTTTACAGAAAATTTACGTTTAAGCAATTATTCAACTTTATTTCTGCTCTCTTTGCTCTCTTTATCTCTTTATCGTATTTATCGTAGAAAATAAAATTACTTTTGTGCATTTTCATAAATCACACTATACGTTTCCAGCTTTATAAGTCAAATCCAAGGAAGTATTAACTACTTTTGCTTCTTGAAACTAAAATATAAACTCAGTCATAGCTGTTCGTTTTGGTTTCATCTATTCTTTAATAGTAATTTCTGATTGTTTCGAGTTTAAATTTTAAATGGTATTTGCATCTGCTGAGCTTAAGTTTAAAATGACTTTTACTTTTCTTTTGAAAACATATTTTTCGGAAAGTTTTTTAATTAATTTTTGTTCGTTTTTAATTGCAAAAAATTTCATGTTTTTAAAAATTTCTTATTTCATAATCAAACCGAAAATTTCCAAGAACCATTATTAAATTTATGCATTTTCCAAAATCTCACTCTACATTTCGAGCTTCCAGGCAAGTGTTAACTGCTTTAGCCAGCTGTGCATGCTCCCCCACCATAGAGGATGAGCGGTCTATACTTACCTTTTTATGAGTGATTAATTAGAAGTATGTTTACAGAAAATTTACGTTTAAGCAATTATTCAACTTTATTTCTGCTCTCTTTGCTCTCTTTATCTCTTTATCGTATTTATCGTAGAAAATAAAAATTACATTTGTGCATTTTCATAAATCTCACTTTACGTTTCCAGCTTTATAAGTCAAATCCAGGGAAGTATTAACTACTTTTGCTTCTTGAAACTAAAATATAAATTCAGTCATAGCTGTTCGTTTTGGTTTCATTTATTCTTTAATAGTAACTTGCTTTTTCTTCATGGAACTAAAGTATAAGAATAATACTTACCTTTTTAGGAGTGATTAATTAGAAGTATGTTTACAGAAAATTTACGTTTAAGCAATTATTCAACTTTATTTCTGCTCTCTTTGATTTAATGTCGTAGCTCTTTACTTTTCATTGAAAAACATAGTTCTTGGAAAAGTTTTTTTTCTCGTTTTATCACAGACATTAAATCTCATACGGGCTTCTATCAATGACATTAAATCTCACTCCTTATGTAAAAAATAAAAAAAAAAAAAACCCACATCTGGCTAATTGATGAATTTTAGACATACAAAATTATAGATAAAATGAAAAAAATAAGTAACCCTGTTTATTACATTTATATAACACCCCTCAGTATATTCATGAAGACTATACCTTTCCACATAGCTTTTGACCATAGTGTTCTCGACCTTTTTAGGATGTATGGAGCGAGTGGGGGCTCACTATCGAGGTGGAGGAGAATCTTCTAGCTACATGTGCAGAGAACGAGAGCATCGAGATCACCCCTGAGGAGGAGGAAGAACGTCTCTGTACATGTAGAGCGGTGGATCTCTTGAGGAGTGGGTCCTCGGTTCGAATACATAACCCGCAAGTTCGAGTGCGTGAAGATTTATTTGCGGAGGAGATACCCTCTCTCATAAATATTGTGCCAGTGGAGGAGGATCTCTTGAGGAGTGGGTCCGAGGATTTATTTGCTGAGGAGATACCCTCTCTCACAAATATTATATCAGTGGAGGAGGATGAGGTTCAAATAATAGAACCTCCTGAGATAGTATACATAAAAACAGTGATAAATATGGATATTACAAAGGAATAAATATTTGAACATAGATTGTTTGTAAATTTGTTTATTAATAAAATGCATATATATATACAACAATGTATTTAAATCTTCAATTTAGATTTATTCATCTTCTATGTATAGGAAACTGTCGTGAACCACTAATGCTTTTAAATAATTTGGATTAAATGTATATTTATCTTGATTTAATGCAAAGTCAGGGTCACATTTTCTACAGTACAATGTAACTTCACTCTTGTCATATCTCTTTGTATAGTCAATGATACTATTTGCATTCATATTATGAAATTCAAGAGTTTCAATCTGTCTATTTGAAGCAATATCACATAAAGTGTTTTCAAGTAGTGAATCACATTCCGTCACAGCCAAATAAAAATCACTTGGTTTATAGTCATAGTAGGTGGTGTCATCACAACGATGACGTAAAAACCAGATTGTCTTGTTACCCCAACAGTTGAATCGTAGACCAGATTCCTCTTCCCAGAATAATTTAAATCCACGACGATACCAATCTCGTAGAAATAAACTAAAATCACGTTTGGGATTCTTTCCAATCATAGCGGGGTAAGTATTGTCCCACTGATCACATTTATCATAGTGACAATTGGAGCACAGGTGCCCTTTAGGATGTGAGTCACACACCTCCTCAAGACATGAATTACATCCTTTAATTTGTACTGCATAGCCTCTATGTAATTTACAAGGATTACATAATTTACACTTTTCACTATAGTCATCAATAATTGTACAATTCTCACATTGATTCCAACTGCCAAGAGTGTACATGCACAATGGACATATATAGAACATTTTTCGGTTTCCAATGTCAACTCACTCACAGCTAAAACATAGCTGATCCTCTTAGTTCGATAAATTCAAGGGGGAGTGACATGGGGGGGAGAGGAGTAACTCTGTGACGTTACCTCTATCGAATGATGGGGGGAGACATCTACATTGAATCCAATATTCCCACCACCACTAATATGTAAGCATGTCTCTGGTTGGCTGAGAAGGGGGATGTAACCGACTCGATGATTGGTTGAGAAGGAAACACGTGATCTAACTGTTTTCCTAATTCCTGGACACCATAACATTCACCCCTAGCATGCACTTGTCCAAAACAACAATAATAAATAAATCCCTCAGGCCTAAAGATTAAAGAAACCTTAATGTTTCTTAATTCCCCCACTCGTGAATCAATAATTTACCCTAGCGATTATGTAAATCAAGTTCACAGGTTAGGTTAGCCAAACCACACTGAAGCCATGTTTTTTTAATAATTTTCCCCTTCGTGACTCAATAATGTCCCCTAGATATCATGAAAATCCCATATTAAAGACTCCGTAATGTTTCTTAATTACCCCATCGTGAATCAATAATTCCACCTTCGAGTATGTAAATCAAGATCACAGGGTAGGTTAGCCAAACAACAATGAAGCCATGTTTGTTTCATAATTCCCCCATCGTGAATCAATAATTTCCCCTAGCGATTATGTAAATCCACGGAAATTCACTTCCCCCTCGAGTCCTAGATCAATAGCATTGTTCCCGTTAGAATTCAATGCGCAGGTGCAACCTTCGCCCCTCGAGTTATTACACATAGAAACAACAAATAACTCGATCTTTGAAAAAGAGGTCATTGAGCGATTACGTAATCTTTTCTCCCTCGGGACTCTATGATCATATTGTTTCATAAGTCCCCATTCTCGTTAATCAATATTTCCCCCATCTATTATATAAATAACCCACCTGTCATTCGCACGTGGTAAAAACACAACAGATAGATTTAAATTGACAAACCCACATTATACTATAGATATTATAGTTTTTTTAATTTTTTACATAATTAGCCACTCTATTTTATAAATTATTCCCCCATCGTTTATTTAAATCACCCCTCATGTCATTCGCACGTGGTCATACAACAACAGATCGATTGACCTTGACACACCAACCTTATACTCGATCGATAATCCTTGTATAATTAATGTCAACCAACAAGTATGAAGATCATCCCTCGAGTCATTCGCACGAGTCCAAAGAACAACAGATCGATTGACCTTGACACACCCACATTAGACTCGATCGATAATCCTTGAATAAATTATGTCCCGTCAGCATTAAACTAAATTGTAGATGGCAGCAGGGGTGGGTGACACGAGTAGCACCTCCCCCTCTACTAGTGTTAACAAAGTTGGTGCTCTCGTGAGGAACGGATGTAGGAAAACGACTAAATCTAAGAAAGACTCGATTCTCGTAATACACTTCTTTATACCAAACTGTAATATAACGCGTGCCATTATTACAAAAAAAAAATCCTATGGAATGCACACATGCTTTATGCAGTTTAAAATCTGAATGTTACATTGAAAATATCACCCACTTCATAAAATGTGATGCTACTCTGAATAAAACTATCCTACCTCGAAAAAGACTGTGATTGAGACTATTCTATTACCTAAACTGCCGCTTTTTGGGAGAGTCATTTGAAGTTTTGAAATAGACAGTAGTTATTTTCGGGCGTAGAATATTCTCAATCGGATCATTTGTCAAGGTAGGGCAATTTTCTTTTAGTTTTGCGATACATAGTCAAGCTTTGCACAAGCCACAAGTTTCGGCAGAGCCTTTGCAGCACCAAAGGCTACTCAATTTCAAATAATTAGCCTAGAATATAAAATCAGCCCACTTTAATAGGAAAGTAATCTTGACGTTAATGATTAGAATTGTTTTATTCCTTTCTTCACAGGTGATGGCCTTAACTGTCATACTTTCTGTCAGGACAATCTTGATTCATATGCTGGTAGGCGTGATGTTTGCCTCGCAACATGCACGTTTAAAGATATTCGAAAACGACAGCTAGATAACTTCTACGTATGTACTAATTTTTTTTTTTTCTTTTACATATGTTTTGTGTTATGTGTTTTAATTTGTTTTTAGGCTCCTCATACTAATTTCTTATATCAGCCAAAATAAAATCATTGTAGTCCAAAAATAACCTGCACCAACAGAAAACTTTTCCATATAAACAGAATTTCAATATTTGCCTACTTATTCTTGCCATCTTATTCTTCTTAGCGCACTACGGTGGTTCGATTAGTTTAATTCTTTTTTAATCTCTCAAGCTTTTTTTCAAAATATTAGAAGTTTGCTATATTTTTGAGTTCCGTTGTCTCACTTCCTTAATTGTAGAGACGTTTGAAAATAAAGATATTACAAAAAATAGTATTACGAAAATTTTAGTATTACGTAAATACTAAATTGTTTCTAAAAGCCCCTTCAATTCTTTTGGTCCTGATAGGACCAACAGGTCTGTCTGACAAAATAACCTATGACACGTAAATGTTTAGAAGCAGCCTTTTACCCTTTACAAGACTCCTCCAAACGGTAAAACTTGTTGTGCGTTCTAGCATTCTAAGATTAGTTATCCGATAAGCCCCATTACTTATCCTAAGTGACGTCAGAGGTTAATCGAATTACTACTTGAAAACGGTCTGGATTATTTGTCGGACAAGTTGCATCTGCTAACCTGGAAAATGCAGGATGACTGAGAATAAGTGACGTCATATATAAACAAGATTTTAATCTTTTCAAAAATAGAAAAAATAAGTCGAATTATCTGTATTCTAAGACCACATCACAGATACTGTAAATGCAAACAAATTGATAAGCAATAAAACATAAAAAAGACAGCTAAGAACACGACAAAAAATAAAAGATGAAAATTTCATATTATCATATACGCTAAAAGAACCATCTATTATAGAAAACCGGAAATACCCCTTTTTCATTAAGATAAATTTATGAATAATAAAAAATATCCTAACAATAGCTTCCAGCTCTCACTTCATTTTCAGAGGATGCATTGATAGTAGATGTAGTTTTTAGGTGTTATTGCACCTTTAAAATGACAAAGAATAACATGCCTAATTTAAGGAAAGACGAAGGGAGAGGACTCCAGGGGAGGGGAACCGTTTTCTCCGTCACCTCTTCAACACTGTTTATTTATTTTTTATCATTACGCAAAGCGCTAGTTTTCAGGCGTACATTTATGGTTATCCTGCCTCCCCCCCCCCCCCACTAAGGTACCGACCTGCTCGCTGGTCTCCTCCGAAGGAGTGTCTACTCCCCCCCCCCCCGAGCGGTTTCTCTTAGCCCAGGGTACATTTTCACCAGAATATTCAAACACGCAAAGGAGGAGAAATTCTATTACGAGAAATTCTTGTTACCATCCACCCCGTGCGCTGTGGGGGAGTTTGGTCTTTGTCTACTCTTATTGGGGGACGGAATTTGGCCATCCTATGCGCAGTGGGGGAGTTTGGTCTATGTATACTCATTCCTGGGACGGAATCCGGGCTTCGGCTAGGCGATAAAAGAGGCTAAAAACAGTCTTGCTCGAGACAATTTAAAAGTAGTAATAATAGGGAAATTATCGCTGAATTTTTACAGCAACCCTCTAACGTCAGACAGTCCCTGAGCGAGAAGACTAGATGTCCAAACCGATAAAAAAGTATACTTATGGTCCAGAGGGGAATTGAGAGGCACCTTCAATGGATATGAGTATATTACAGATACTGATAATACAGATGCATTTAAAAATGCTACAACTAGTGAATTACATCTAGTTGGAAAAATATATCATGAGATATTTAATATACCCCAACGGCTGCCACCGAATATTAAGGTGGACATAAAGTTAAACCTTGCTCCATTCATTCTCATTCTAAGAAAGGAACTTCCTACCAATCCTGATGTAACTCTCTCCCTCACCTCGGCAATACTACATGTACGAAAGAAGCAGGTTATGAATTCTGTTTCTTTGGCAGTGGAAAAACTGAGAACCAGTGGAAATAATATTAAACTACATGTTCCTCATACAATCACCAATCAACGTCATATTGCCACAGGCTCGCGCACCTTCACCGACTCATCCTTTATCAATGGTGAGATTCCATCAAAATTAGCATTGACATTTTTAAAAAGCGCTAGTGCAATAGGTCTGTGGACTGGTTGTCCACATAAATTTGAGGTGTTTGGGATTTCTTCTCTTGTATGCAAAGTAAATGGAATCCCACTCTACAATCTATATTTTGATAAATACCACTGGACATTGTATGAGTTGGCAATGCAAATTCTAGATCATGATTCACAGCTGGTTGAAAATGGTATAACCAAAGAAAGGATCACTAAAATACATTGTACCACTGCTCTGGACCTGTCTGGTCCTAAGGAAATGAGTTTAGTACGAAAGGGGAGTGTGCGTATAGAGATTACATTTGCCGACCCATTACCTGGGAGTTTTGCACTAATCTCGTTAAATCAATTTGAAACCTATTGGGAAATCACTCCCGAAGGCAGTGTTCTACTAGACCTTGCACCATGAACACTATTCAAATAATTAGTGTATTTAATTTGGACCTCTACATGTCTAGATGCAGATCCTACTGTTTACCATCGGACTTCCTTGGAAAAATTCAACGTGCAAACAATACCCTAATCATTGTTAATAGCAGTCCGTCGACTGTGAATACCTGCCATTGGCAGTGCGTCTTTCAAACAATGAAGAATATTAAATTTTTTGATTCTCTCGGCCTACCCTATACATTTTACACTCCACACATCAACAATTATATTGAAAGCAGTGGGAAAACTATTATTCAATACCAAAAGAGAGTGCAGGATCTAACGATAAAAGTTGCGGTTTTCATTCGCTAACATATTTCGTCTTCAGATGTTGCGGTTATGCTTACAAGCAGTTTCTCAACATTTACGTAGACAATCCACGTCTGAACAACTTTATGGTGGAAAATATGCTCTCTGACCTGTATAATATTGATTTTAGTGGCCCACGAGTAAAGTGTTTTAAAAATGTATATAAATTTGTTTTTTAATAAAAAAAAATGTATATATACACAACAATATGTTTATTCTTCACTTCAGATTTCTTCTTCTTCTTCTGTCTATAGGCAACTGTCGAGAACCACTAATGCTGGTATATCATTCGAATTCACTGTATATTGATCTTGATTGGCTGCAAAGTCAAGGTCACATTTTCTACCCTACAATGTAACTTCACTCTTATCATATCTCTTTGTATAGTCAATGATACTATTTGCATTCATATTGTGAAATTCACGTGTTTCAACTTATCTATTTGAAGCAATATCACATACAGTGTTTTCAAGTGGTGAATTACATTATGTAACAGCCAAATAAAAATCACTAGGTTTATAGCCATAATAGACAGTGTCGTCGTAACGATGACGTAGAAACCAAATTGTCGTGTTTCCCCAACAGTTGAATCATAGACCTGATTCTTCCTCTCAAAATAATTTAAAACCACGACGATACCAATCTTGTAAAAATAAACTAAAATCTCGTTTAGGGTTCTTTTCAATCATACCAGGATAAGTATTCTCCCACTGATCACATTTGTAAAAGTGACAATTGCAACATAGTTGCTCTCTAGGGTGAGAGTCACAAATCTCTTAAAAACATGAATTACAGCCTTTAATTTATGCTGCATATCCTCTATGTAATTTACACGGATTGCATAATTTACACTTTTCATTATACTCATCAATAATTGTACAATTCTCACATGATGACCAACTGCCAAGAGTATACATACATAGTGGACATGTATAGAACATTTTTTTGCTTTCCAGTGTCAACTCTCTCACAGCTAAAATGAAACTGATCCACGTTTGATAAATTCAGCAGGGGAGAGAGAGGAGTTACTCTGTGACGTTACATAACCTGTTTTGAAGGGAAAGTCATCTACATAGAATCTATGGCAATGTATTCAAAAGTATATCCACGATATAATTTTGCTTTGTTTCAATTAATATATCAATAAATTGAGTAAAAGTATTTGAGTCATGTTGTAAAAGATGCATACAATAGTCCAGCGGGGAAGAATCATTCCCTATTATATTGTTAAGTTTTCCCCAAGAATATATCTTCTGTCGAAAAGATAACTCAAGAAAATCATCATCTGGATTAAAAGGTTTTTCTTTAATCATAAGATTTGACATAATTCTCTCTTTCTCAAATTCATTCATTTTCAATCCTAACACCCTCACTGCTGACTCTAGACTAACCATGATTCGTTCTACGTCAAGAATATTCGATAACCTACTTAAAAAAAATCTAACAAAAAGAAAAGGGACATTTTCGATTTCAAACAATTTTATTGTGTGTGAGCAAAATTACAACAATAATATAATACACATATTCAATTACCGATAAAACTTTTTACCCTCTATATGCTTAAAAGTTTAAAATGATGCTCATTGAAGTCTATGTATATTCGTTAAAATAGCATTTGGAGGAAAGTACATTCGATCCTCTAATATGAACATGTTCGAAGTAATCACGTATTTTGCATGCACTTCATCCGTTTTAGGACATAGTCGAGATTTTTTTTTGATTTCTACCGCAATTTTCGGTGCTCTTGTATCATTGCTGCTGCTGCTGCCACGAATTCCACTGTCAACTTCTAATAGTGTAAACATTCCACTCATTATTGCAAATATATATCTTGACAAATAAATAAACGAGTAAAGTCAAAGAGTTCTTACCCCTTGAATTCTGTTCTCACCCTAATAATAACTATACTGACAGTTAATCTTTATATTAATTGCGCTTGCTAATACCTCTCGGGGCTATTGCGCAAATTCAAAGCTAATAATTCCAAGAAGTCTGGTCTGATGTCACTTAGCTTAGTATTTCTAGCTGTGTGATTGGATTAGAAATAGGCGTGTCATCTTGTACCCCCTGTTGTTCGCCTCGTATGTAAACCTCTCCCCCTACTTAGCACATCTGATAATGTGGTATTCTACTGGAGGCCCTCCCTGCGTACGTCCCTGGTATGAACATTGCACATTATCCATTCCACTGTGGTTGCATTGATTTTCTGTTTTTGATATTTTAAGCACCTTCAAGGTTTGTAATTAACTAATTATCTTCAATTCATAAACTAACAACTGGTATTGGCTTGCACCCAGAAGATGGGAACTAGCACTATGGGGTTCCAGCTGATTCAGTAGGTTCAAAATGATCCAAAGTTACCTCAAATTTAAATAAATATGACAAAAATTAGACTTTGTCTGCAGCTGCTCGGTAGAACTGAAGGGGTTTGCCTCAAATAATCCAATACAAGAAACAGAGATGAAAATTGCATCATTTTGAAAACAATTTACCATTTTTGCTGGTTGGCAAAATAGTCCCATTCCTGAAAAATATGCCGCATAAAAATTTTACTGATAAAGTAAGATAGGGTAAGCAGAGAGTGATGAATATATTCCGCCAGGGCCTGTCATTGTATTATAAAACATAAAACCGCGAAGAATGGATGAAAATGAGTACAATTAGGAGTCGAAAAGTGCCATTGACAAAGAATAGCGGGAACATTTCGATAGTGCCAATGATTAAAACAGTGACTATGACAGCCGTGGATTACTGGAAATCGGCTTTGAGTACGAGGGAGCACCGTGGAAACCAAACCTAGCAAAGTTTGTACAATACTTGTGTTCCTTGCTGTTTTCGAACGTAGCTTCAGAAAGACTGTTCAGCTTACTCAAGAAGTAAAGACCGACAGAAGGAATCATTTGGTAACAGTAACTTTGGCCTCCACAATTCAGACGAAACTTGAAATGAAACGAGACGGAGTTACAGCATACACACTGACGGTTAACCAGCCCCTCAGAAAGAGGCTAAAAAGAGTATTAGCGTCTGTCATCACAGCTGAGTTACTGCATGATCAGAGGAGGCTGCTCACATAAAAAGCCATGCGATTGACACAGATTATCAATATAATGCGGTATATGTATCTGAAAGTTATACTATTTTTCATAATTTTTTTTCAGTTATATTGATACTAATGAGCTACGACTTTGCGTTTTCTCTTTATCATTTGCGAATACCTCTGGGGATGGTGGTAAAAAAGATTATCCACTCAACTCAGACTCAATGGTCAAAGGCCTAGTGTCCGTAATTCATCCAGATTTTCTGTCCCAGTCCTGAACTTAGTGGGCTGTCGTGTGGAATCTGAAAGGGCGAAAAAAATTAGGGATCGATGAAGAAGAATTTCTCAACTAAAGACCTTTAGAGTCTAAATTAACTATGACTATGCTTAGTTTAAAAACTAAATACATATCAAGCCTTTTGCTGCTTCCTTTTGTTATGTTTTACAAAGCTAATTTACAAATTTTCTTTCACGAATTACAGCTTGGTCGAGTAAATCTGCACTCCAAATTTGTAGAATCTGATAATTTATGCTAAAATCGCTCGAACACCTCCAAAAACTCAATACAAAATACAAAAAAATGAAAATTCTACTAAATCCTGATATCCATCTCCCGATTTTCTCCCGAATCCTGAGAGCCGTCTCCCGATTTTGTCCCGAAAATTGTCAAGATTTTACAGATTGTTTGAAAAGATAAGTGGAAACACTGTTTATATTTAACGTTTAAGCGGCTCAGTGCCAGTGAAAGAGGTGAATCAAAGTTTTCTAATAGCTAAAAGCCCGCCTTAATCGGTATTGTGGCTAGTCTTAATTGACGGACAACGGTATTAAGGATCCCTTATTTTTGGGCAATAACGTTAATAAGGCAAATATCATTAATAAAGCTCGAATAGATCACCGTTCTATCTTTATTACTAGATTTCAGCTATCACGTTTACGTCCTAATCTTTTCCAATTGTCTTGAAGGGAGAGGAGAGACAATAAGGAAGGAAATAATCAAGAAAATAATCTAAATTAAAAGAGAAGCAATAAGAATGCTAAGAAGAGGTGGACAGTAATATGAACTCTTCCAATTATCAAGGCCGTACCCAGGATTGTTTTTCGGAGGGGGTTTACTCAAAGATTTTTTCGGGGGGGGGGTACACAAAAAAAATCAAAAAACGCAAAAAAAATTTGTTTATATCCATTTTTTGTTGCGTTTTGACGAGTCAGACAAACATTTCGGGGGGAGGGTTCAAACCACCCTAACCCTCCCTCTGGGTACGGCCTTGAATCATCTTGTACATAAATTAAGACAAGCCGGGATCCTTTCTCCGTATATGAGCTTCTTAAGATATATACGCCTTATGACTCTTGATGTTATTACTGGGAGATTTTAATGCCCAGGTTGGTAGAAATAGGGATAGATGGTATCCCAGCCTAGGTTAATTTGGTGTAGGAAAAGATGGTAAGACAGCAAACCTTATTGATTATGCTATAGTAAACCGAAGACTGGCAGGATCAATACAAGATACTAGGGTATATAGGAGTGCTGTTATTGATGTTAAGAGTGAAGATCACCATCTAATAGCTTCAAGGGTTAATTTACAGCTGACATATCGGAAGGGTGACTACCTCCTGGGAAGTTATGAAGTTGGTAGACTCTAGGATAAAATTTGAGAGAAAGTTTCCAGGAACAGTTGAATACTAAACTTGAGAGTTTAAAATTTGATAATGTGGAAGATGATTGGAATAATTTTAGAAAAATAATTTGTAAAGTTGCTGAAGGTGTCTTAGGGAAGACAGCTAGAACTGCAGCTAAGAATATTAGGGAAAAAGATTTATGTTTAATAGAAAGGAGAAGGGGCTTGTACAAGAATTATCTGACTGATAGATCATATGAAAACAAAAGAAATGTAAAGAAAGCGGAGAAAGCTTTAAAATATGAACTAAAAAGGTGTGAAGTGGAGGCCATGGATAAAATTGCCGAGGATCTGGAAGATGCAGCTAGATGGCATAATAGTAAAATTTTGTAATGGCCCCTTAACAAATTGAGAGGGAGTAGTCAATCCGGCCTTGTCCCAGCTAAAGATCGGAATGGGGTCGCAATTAGTGATAAGGAAAAAACTAAAGAGAGATGGGCCGAACATTTTGAGAACTTGCTTAACCGACAAAGAGTTGCAGAAAAAAATATAGAGGAAAATGAAACATTGTGGGACCCCTTGTATTTGATTAAAGATTTACTTTGTAGGGAGGTATTAGCAGCAGTATTAATAGGGTTAAAGAAACATCACAGGTCTCCATGGGCTGATTGTGCGGTAGGTGAGTTTCCCAAATATGGTGGCTTTGTGGTCAGAAATAAGCTATTGAAGATTATGAATATGATTTTTGAAAAAAGGGAAGTACCTAACGATTTTAGGAAAACCTTAATTAAGCCACTTTATAAGAAAGGTGATAAAAGTGAGTGTGGTAATTATCGAGGCATTAGTATGGTCTCTGTAGGTAGAAAATTACTTAGTAATATGATACTTTTTAGACTGAGAGATGCCGTAGACGAAGTTTTAAGAGAAGAGCAGTGCGGTTTTAGAAAAGTTAGAGGATGTGTCGACCAAATTTTCACTCTTAGGCTAAGAGTTGAGAAGTGCCTGAATTTTCAAACACCTTTGGTCCTCAGTTTTATAGATTACGAGCAAGCGTTCGATTCTGTTGATAGAAGAGGTTTAGCAAAGGTCTTATCCTTGTGTGGTATACCAGAAAAATACATTAAAGTGACTATTTACTAGAATAACACTGCAGCGGTTAAGGTAGGAAATCAGGTTAGTACCTGGTTTTGTATTAAATCAGGAGTTCAGCAGGGCTGTGTTCTATCCTCCTTTATTTGGATTATTATGTTGGATTTTGTTTTAAGAAGCACAGGAAAGGCAATGGGAGACCACGGAATCAAATGAGGAGGAAAAAGTCTCCTGGACTTGGATTATGCTGATGATTTAAGCATCCTAGATGAAAGTGTAAGCAAAGTGAACGAAGTTTTAGAGGTTTTGCAAATTCAGGATGTTAGAATTTGTTTGAAAATTAATGTTAGGAAGACAAAGTCACTAAGGCTAGGAATAAGTGAAGATGAAAAGGTGACGTTGGGTAATGAAAACATTGATCAGGTGGGCAGCTTCACTTACCTTGGTAGTATTATTAGTAAAGATGGTGGGAGCAGTGAAGATGTTAAAAATAGAATAGCCAAGTCTCAGGGTGTTTTTTCACAGTTAAAAAAAGTCTGGAAGAATAGGAAGATAAGTCTGCAATCCAAGATTAGAATATTAGAAGCTACAGTGATGACAGTAGTCAAATATGGCTCTGAAGCATGGACGCTCCGAAAAGCGGATGAAGATATACTAGATGTTTTCCAGAGAAATTGCTTAAGGATTGTTCTGGCTGACTGACCGTATTTCAAACAATAGGCTATACAAAAAATGTAGTTCAATACCGCTCTCTAGGGCTATAATGAAAGAAAGGTTGAGGTGGTTAGGGCACGTTGTGCGAATGAAGGATGACAGATTGCCGAAGGTTGTTCTTTTCGGCCAACAATCTAGGGCTAAACGGAAAGCAGGTCGTTCCCCACTGGGGTGGGAGGACGTTATAAAGAAAGATTTAAAGGAAATGGGAACCTCGTGGGCAGGTGTAAAAAGGGAGGCTTTGAATAGATTGGGGTGGAGGAGGATCGTGCGTAGCTGTGTTGGCTTCAGGCGGCTTGGTGCTGCGGTGAGTTGTTAGTAGTAGTAGTAGTAGTATGACTCTTGTTGCACTTTTCATGGCGAGGTTCAACCTAAACTTATGTAATAAAATTAAATCAAAAGTTTAAGGCAAATTTTTGAATTGCTAATATTGACAACATAAAATGCAGTCCTAGTAGAAAAATAAGCCTGTACCCGTTTTGATAGCCACTGGGGGTGTACGTACGTACTAAATTTTTTCTTACACCTTGGAGATAAAGATGACGAGAGAAAACGACCAGAGCAGGTTTGCTGAAACAAAAGCTAGAAAAGCAGTACTCTAAGAAAAGATTTACAATATTTTAAATAAAGTTTTTGTATCCATATTCATTCCTGAAAGGAGCACTGAATTGGTAAAACAGAAAATAAGTGCATTTCCAGGTTTGATATTTCTGATTAAATAGTATGTAGGCTACGTCTTTGGGTTTTGTATAATTAAAACAAAACAAGCTTTTTCAACTGAAAATAAGGAGCAATATCACACTTAAAACGAATAGGAATTATTTCATATATAAGGGAGACTGTCCCCTTCTCAAATTCTCACTTTTTACGCTAAAGTTCTTTAGTACTTTAAGAAAGCTTCTTTCCAATTAAACGGCCCTTGTGCTTCAGGAGACATTCTTAAAGAATTTGGACAAAAAGCCAATATTTAGCATAAGGAGTGAAGAATACAGAAGAGGACAGTCCCCTCATCGCTGGATTAATTTCTGTCCGTATTAAATTTTAATGCTGCTTCTTACTTTAAGTGAAAAAAGTTAATTTTTAATTTAATTTCTGATTGTTTTTCAAAAGACTCTTCCTTGGAAATCCCCCCAACGGAAAGTTTCTCCATGGAAAAATCGTGCTGCGTAAAATCTCCTCCCCCTCCCCCTCTTCTTGAAAAATCCCCCCGGACAATTCCCTCCTCGCAGAAAATTTTCCCAGAAATTTCTTGCGGACGATTCCCCCTGGAAGATAATCCTTACTTTCATTTGATTTTTTTGTGTTAATTTCTGATTGTTTTTAAAATCATGCTTGAAATTCTTCTCCTCCTCGGAAAATTTTTCCCGGGACCCCCCCCCCCGCCCCTATGCAAAGTTTTCCCACGAAGAAAATTCCCCCAAGGACGATTTCTCCCGCGGAAAATCCACTCCCATGGAGTATCCCCGCAAACAATACGAAATTGCGCTATTTTCTTTTCTTACACTAAATTTACTTAGGCTAGAATACCATCTATCCTTATTTCTACCGACCTGGGCATTGAAATCCCCTCATAAAATACCATATTTCTACTTGGGATCCTATCTATTGCTCCTGTAGCTTTAAGTAAAATTCGTCTGAGTCAGTACTATCTCCATTAGTTAGTTCTACAAGGACATGTACTATTATGACTGATACCCTGCACTTTTTATTCTTAAAATGAGCAAGTAACATTCTATTATTAATACCATCCCAACATAAACAAGACTTAGCAGCTTTCTTATTTATCATGAGCCCTACTCCCTGCCAATGCACTCCATCCTTCCTGACTGAGTAAATAAGTTCTATATCATCTAATTTCATGTTTCCTATCCCTGGAATATGAATTTCTTTTCCTCTCCGTCTACACGGTTCTCACACAGGAAAAAGACTATAAGCAGTGGGCTTGTTTGCAATAGAACTAGAAGACTACCGTCTACTAATCTTGATAGATTTTCTCACTATTCAATGAAAGGTGATAGATCTGCTACGAATAAACCAAAATTTGTGTTTTTTTATGTCAATTTTATTTTCTAAATTCGGCTTAGATAGTCTAAATATTTTTTTTTCTCATTTCAGATCTCATATCAAGTATAACCCAGCCACTAGCGGTGAGTTAAAAGCACGGCTTCATGCATTGGCTTGGACGTAAACTTTATTTATTCTATAGTGCTTAGCTGTCTAAAAATAATACTTTCAATAAAACGACCTTCTGATTTTTTTCTATAAATCATTTAGGAATTATTAGGTTTCAGCCGTAAAAATTTTTCTGGATTTTTTTTTTTTTTTTTTTTTTTTTTTTTTTTTTTTTAGGTCAGAGATGCATGCTAAACATTTAACAGATCTTAATTCGCAGACCATTTACAATTTCAATAGGTACGCGCACATCCCACTCTTATAGAAGGGGAGGTTCACAATTTTCACATGCACAAAAAACTGCTTTTAAGCCGACTGTTTTTCCATTTCTCCAATAGGTCACGATTGGGAGGCTTTGGAACAATCTAAAGGGAATTAATTCACCCCTTCAATATCTAGGAAGAGTATTTAACGAAAAACAAAATTGTAAGTTTGTAAGCTTGTAAGTTTGATTTTAAAGAGAATCTACTTAAACAGCTTTTAGGATATGAATAAATTAAAAGTAACAGATTTTTCACGAAAAATGAAGAGCAAATGACAACCTTAAAAACGAACATAAGTTAGCTTATATATCAAACATGAAAATGAATAATAATTACAAAAAACAATAAAACCAAAGTTTAAACGAACGAAGACCCAAATATGCATGGTATACTTTGTTTTCAGTGAAGCACAAATTATACTCCAGGGCTCTGGGGGAGTTGGAATGAGGGGCAAACCCACACATATCGGTGGCAAATTTAGTTGGTTTTAAGCTTGAATTCACTGTGAAAGCCGTGAAAAACATGAAGAATATATTTTCATAATGGCTTCTGATTTCTACTACACGTTGCATTCAGCAATTTTTTAGGTTTTTTTTTTGCAAGGTGAATATTCAGGACAGAAGCTTTATAAGCTTCTGAAAAGAAGATATATATATATATATATATATATATATATATATATATATATATATATATATATATATATATATATATATATATATATATATATATATATATATATATATATATATATATATATATATATATATATATATATATATATATATATATATATATATAAGAAAAGGGGGGCATGAGTGGGGGCATTGTTGCCCTCCAATAATTTTGTTCAATTAAAAAGGGCGCTATAACTTATAATTTCCGTTCGAATCAGTCCTCACCCAAACTTCTAGGGCCATTGGTTCTGTACGATCATCCCTGGGAAAATGAAAAATAAAATGAACACGCATCTGTGATCTTTCTTCTGGCAAAAATACCAAATTCCAAATTTTTTAAGATGGGAGCTTGAAACCTTTTGCGGTAGGGTTCTCTGATAAATAAAAATCCCAAATCAAACTTAAAAATCCCAAATCATGAGTTTCAGACAACACACAGCTAAGAAAGGCTAAGAAACCTAGCTCAAAAAGGTCTGAAATAGCAAAGTAAACACCCAAATCATAAGTTCCAGACAAAAACATCTACAAAAGCATAAGAAACCTAGTTCAGAAAAGCTCAATTTGGCAAATTAAACAGCTAAAATTATAAGATATAGACAAGTCAAACCATTAAAGGTTATGAAACGATTAGCTAAGAAATGTCTGAAACAGCAAAATAAGCAGCCCAAATCACAAGTTTCAGACACCATACACATAGCTCAGAAAAGCCCGAATTAGCAAACTATACATCCCAAATCTAGTTTGAAACCAGTAAAACCTTGAAATGCTAATTTAAGCATCCCAAGTGATAGGTTTCAGACAATACAAACATACGAAAGGCTAAGAAATCTAGCTTAGAAAAGCCTGAGTTAGCAAACTAAATACCAAATTCATTAGTTTCGGAACAAAATAAATACCAGACTAAACATCCCAAATTATGTCAGACAACACCCATGGAGGTATCATTTACGTAAAGTTCGCAATGGCTATACCCATGTTTGGTTCAGGGTTATTTAAATTTGGAGGTTTTTCGTCAGAATTTGCTATCCTTTATATTGAACTATCTCGTTGTATCATTAGAAATGTTCAGTTTATAGCATCTTTTGAGATATCAAAACGCTTATTTAAATTTTGATATTGCTCTTTACTTTAAAGTGAATGTCTAAAATCGAAAACATATACTGATTTAATTCAATATTTACCCCATTAACAGTCTCAGAAAGTTTCATCTCGATAAGTCTATTTAAACTGGGGGTATCAATTATGTGATGGTCGGAGTTAGTTTTTTCCAAGTCCTCCAGTAAAAAAGGAAAAGAAGGAAAAAAAATTTATAGTTTTATATATAAATTAGAAAGTCTCCATTTTAAAAATCGTATTTTGAACATACATTTTCTATTATTTTGGAGAGTGGGGGTAGTTTAGGAGGGAGAACTAAAAATGTTCAGAATAAAAAATAAGCGAGATTTGTCTCAAGGACAAGCTTCGGAAACCTCTCGGAAACTTTATTTATGCACTCTTTAGCTTCAAACATTGCTCTTTAGTTTCCACTGAAGGTCCAAATTCAAAATAATCAAAGGATTTAATTAAAAATTCATTTCCAGTTATCTGTCATCAGAGATGACATTACTCATTTTTGTAATATTCTGAAAACAACAATAATAGTAGTGGCAATATCAAGCTATGTCCTATTTAGAACTGTGACACTAACTAACTCTTCATCAAACTTTTATACAGCATCCTGTATACATTTACATGCATTAACCCTCACTAACATGAAACCTTGGATCTCTGACGGAAACTAAAAAACAAAATTTTCATAACAATAAATACATCAAAAGAATTAATCTTTTAAGCTGATTACAAATATATAAAATTCGTTAAATTTAATAATACCCATCAAAGGCTAAGAGTCTGGGAAAACTTGCCTGATTTTCTAAAAAAGGAGGAGACAATAAAAAAAAAATCAAAGAATCTAAATGAAAATCACACTATCACATTCAGAGTGATAGTACCCATCAAATATATTTTACCGAACCAATGCTCCTAGAAGTTTGGGAGAGGGATCATTCGAGCAGAAATTAAAAGTTGTACTGCTCTTTTTAAGTGACCAAAAGGATTGGAGGGCAACTAGGCCTCCTCTCACACCCCCTTTTCCCCCAAAGTCGTCTGATAAAAAATTTGGATATCCATTTTTTCAAAATAGTTGAAATGTCCAATGACTAGGCCGATGGGGATGAAATGACCCCCACAGCCTCCTAGGGAAAGGGCTGTAAGTTATGAAATTATTCCATTGTTTACATACAGTATTTTTACTTAGGAAGTATACAAACATCTTCTGGGAACTTTTTTGATGGGTGGGGGATATTTTCCACGGGGAAAATTTTCCGTGGGGAGGAGTTTCCGAGGGTGAACTCTTCAGGGGAAACTTTACATGGGGGAGTATGCCAGAATTCCTATACGAAATTCTTTTTACTTGTCTTACTTTCTCTTTGGCGACTCAATTTTACGTATGGAGATGTTCCGGGGGAATTGTCCAGGGGAAATTTTCAACGGAATTGGAGCTGTCATTGGGATTTTCCACGGAAGCAATCCTCCATGGGCAAACTTTCCCCGGGATAAATTCTCATTGGACGAATTTTCCGCGGTAGAAACTTTCCGTTAGGGGGGGGGGGGGATTCCGGAAAAAGACTTCCACAAAGGGAAATTTTAGGCATGACTTGAAAAATGGTAAGAAATAAAATAAAAAACAAGTTTTTTTCAAATGAAAGTATCCTAAGGAGAATTTTTCAGGCGGAGTCAACCGCAAGATATTTTCCGGGGAGAATTTTATGCGAGGATGGAATTCTGGAATTATCCTCCAATTACACACTGGACTCCCGGCCAAAGGCAGAGAATCAGGAGATCAGTACCTGCGCCTCGCAGATCATTGTTCACCATGCAAAAAGTTATGTTAAACTTGTAGAATAGCCCGGGGGATTTTACACGGGAAGAACTTTCCATGGAAGAATTTTTCGGGGAAGGGGTATCTTTGCATGGAGGGGGTAGCTAATTTCCAGGCATTATTTGAACAACTATTAGAAATTAAATATACAAAAAAGTTTTTTTTTCAACTGAAAGTAAGGAGCAACATTAAAACTTTAAACGAACAGAAATTATTCCCTACATGAAGGAAGCTACCCCCCCCCCCCCAATCCCTCGCTCTTCCCGTTAAAGTTTTTTTTAGTAGTTTTTTAAAATAGCTTCCTATTCTAATTAAACAGTCCTTGTGTTTATGGAGTTGTTCTTAAAGAACTGGGACAAAATGACAAACTTTAGTGTTTTTTTCTATTTAATCGCTAGTTAAGAGTCGACTGCTTTGACATTAGAACCAATACACATTAAAAAAAAGTTAGCCAATTTAGCCTTAGGAGGTTCATATACCCTATTCTCTTCAATTGCTAGACTATTCATGAATTTTCCTTAATTGGCTTTAATTTGCGAAACAAAAAAATTGACACGCCCATATACAACAACAATGAAAAAATGAAAATCAAATCTGAACACTTAATGTTTTGCTAAATAGACACTACTTTCACATTAAAATAGAAGATCTTCGTCATGTCCTTCTTCGAGAAGATTTGCTGCTTCTTGTTCTTCTCCCAAACGTTTCCTTTCAAGCCTAATTATTTCGTCTTTGGCCCGGATAACTTTCTTTTTATCCTGGATTTTCTTCAATCTAAAAACAAGAAAAAAAATTGATAAAATTATGTAATTGACTTGAATTTCTTTGATTTAGTAATTAAGAATAATTTCATTTTGAGTGGAAAACTTTTTCTCTTATACTGACCAAGGATATGCCAAATTTACACAATAACTGAGGGTTTTCCGTGGTGGTTACCCTGTCATTTGTTTGGAACTCGTCTATTTAATTAATGATTGTTTTGAATTTCGAGTTTTCCCCGATTGTTTGAGAAAAACACATATGAAATCTTTATTCAAAGGCGGTGACACGGCAAATCTAGATAATAACAGGCCGATATCGCTTTTTCCTTTTATATCCGGAGTAATTAAAAAGCCAATATATGATGGATTTGTGAAGTTTCCTGAATCAAGGTTATTTTACCATTCTATTCAATTTGGCTTCAGGAAAGCGATGTCGAGCAAGCAAGTACTCTACTTTTATCGTGGTTTACAAATTATGCCTTAGACCACAAACAAAAGTTCAAATAGGGATAAAATCCTTTTAATACACAGTGATGATGATAACAGTGATAGAAATTCACAAAAATACTAGATATTTCGATCACATATGCAGTGACTGTCATCAGTAGTAAAACTTATCATCATCACTGTCAATTAAAAGGATTTACCCCTATTTGAACTTTTGTTTGTCGTCATGAAAAGGCAGTGTGGTCTCCGAAATTATCTATGCCTTAGACCGTTTTGATTTTGAAATACTAGTGAAAAACTTAGAGATTTGTGGTATTCGTGGTAGTCACTAACATCTTTCCTGAATAAACAGATCTTGAACGTAAAAATAGGGTATTTTAAATCAACTAAAAAAGTCTGAAATATGGTGTACCCGAATTGTCAGTTCTTGGTTTCCTATTGTTTTGAGGTCGTAACATCAGAATGATAAGAAAGCGTAGCATATTTTCCTGGCTAATATTACTGCAATATAAGTAAGACAAACGAGTTTAAAGACTAACAAGAAAAAGTATCTCGAAACATAAAAAGACAGAAAGCAAAGCATGAAAATCCACACAATTGAGCTCATGGTTGTCTCCTTGTGCATGATGAAGTACATACAACTTACGGACACATGCACGGACTTCTAAATGTACGTATACTTCGATTTAGATACTGAATCACTCGTAATAAGTGTAAAGACATACTAAAAGTGGAATATATTCATTAAAAAGCATTAATTTTTCAGGATATTTAAACTGATAAAAAATATTTCAATGATAATCTAAACGCTCTTATTTGGGAAAAAAATTACTCGGTAAGTTCGACTATGTGAATAAATTACGGGCGATTTTAAAACAGAAATTACATGACGTTCTCTGTTTTTTTTTTTTTTTTTTTTTTTTTTTTTTTTTTTTTTTTTTTGTAAAGATAGAATTCATAGCCCGTTTGGTGAGCATTCCAAAAACAAACGATATTTTCCAAATAATGCCGGTAAATCTGGCTCCCCCTCCATGAAAAATTCCCTCCTCTCACGGGAAACTCCTTTGTGGAAAGTTTCCCCCGGGTCAAATAGATCTCCCTCCCATAAAATTCCTTCCGGACAATTCCATCCTCGCTGAAAATTCTCCCCCCCCCCGTAAAATTTCTGGAAGAAGAATCAGCGTGAAAAATTCTCCTTAGCATACTTTTATTTCAAAAAGACTTTAAGTTCTAACTGTTTTTCCGATCACTCCGGAAATACCCCCTTCCGTGGAAATTATTTCCAGGAAATGCAAACACGCTGAAAATTTCTCCCGGGCAATTCCACCGGAACCTCTAGACTGGCAAAATTGAGTAGGCAAATATAAAGTAAGACAAGTAAAAAGAAATTCAAATATAAATTCTGTCTAATTCCCCCAGTGTAAAATATCTCCTGGAAAGTTCTCCCCCAGAAACTCCCCTCCGCACAGAAAATTATCCCCATGAAAAAAGACACCCCAACCAAAAAATCTCCCCCACCCCGAAAAATGTCTGTATACTTTCCAATAACAAACACTATACGCAAACAATGGGCAAGTTTTGTAGCTTAAATACCAATCACCCGAGGCTGGGGGGGGGGGGTCATGTTATCTCCAAAGGCAAAGTTTTGGGACTCTTAAACTATGCTGAACAAAAAGGCTATCTCGAAATTTTGATCGAAAGATTTTAGGGTAAAGGGGCGTGGGAAGGGAGCTAGCTACCCTCTAACATTTTTGGTCACTTAAAAAGGGCACTAGAACATTTAATTTCCGTTAAAATGAGCCCTCTCGCATAAAGACTTTTAGTTGTTTGATACAATCCTTCAAAACATTCAAGAACCTAATAGATGGATAAGTTTACTATTAATTACCCAAAGAATAATCAATACCCTACCATAATCAATGGTATAAAATAGCATAATCAATATGATTGATGAATCACGTCTGGTTTTACGTATCGAAATAATTTACAAAATCTTTTGATAAGAATTTTACAAATGAAAGACATGATATTTCAGTAGTAAGCGCCCAATTAGTTAAAAATATACCCGGGCGTAGGTTTGCGGGTATATTTTCAAGTAATTGGGTTACCAGGGTCATTTGCCTATTACAATGACCTTCCGGTTTTCTGGTAGGTAATTCTAATCTAGAGGTCAATACATCTTTCAAAGAGGAACGAGTACGCAATACCGGTCCTAGTGTGATTGATTTTTTGGACAATTGCCTTTAGTCAAGAATAGTTTGTTAGGAATGTGTTGTTGCTAAAGCTAACTCTCATTGGAAAAAAGGGGTATAAAGCTTTTTGTTTTTGATAAGAATTGCACAATGAACGTATCGTTTGACGTGGGCATTTCTTATGAGCCAATCAGAGGTTGTTCAATATACGATAACTTGATTTGTGGTTGGGATTTGAATAAAAGAAATGGTTATGTTATTTGCTTGCGTGTATAGGAATTCCCATGTTATTTGCTTGCATGTATAGTTATTCCCTTGTTATTTGCTTGCATGTATAGGAATTCCCATGTTATTTTCTTGCGTGTATAGGAATTCCCTTGTTATTTGCTTGCATGTATAGGAATTCCCAAGTTATTTGCTTGCGTGTATAGGAATTCCTTGTTATTTGCTTGCATGTATAGGAATTCCCATGTTATTTGCTTGCGTGTATAGGAATTCCCATGTTATTTGCTTTCATTTATAGGAATCCCCATGTTATTTGCTTGCTTGTATAGGAATTCCCATGTTATTTGCGTTCTTGTATATGAATTCCCCTGTTATTTTCTTGCTTGTATAGGAATTCCCTTGTTATTTGCTTGCTTGTATATGAATTCCCAAGTTATTTGCTTGCATGTATAGGAACTCCCTTGTTATTTGCTTGCATGTATAGGAATTCCCATGTTATTTTGCTTGCGTGTATAGGAATTCCCATGTTATTTGCTTGCGTGTATAGGAATTCCCATGTTATTTGTTTGC